>NC_057795.1:208023611-208323611 GCF_018294505.1 Triticum aestivum | reverse complement strand
GGGAATCATTCATGAAGGGCTTCTACATCATCGCCAAGGCCTCTCCGATGAGTTGTGAGTAGTTTACAACAGACCTTCGGGTCCATAGTTATTAGCTAGATGGCTTCTTCTCTCTCTTTGAATCTCAATACAATGTTCTCCTCGATCTTCTTGGAGATCTATTTGATGTAACTCTTTTTGCGGTGTGTTTGTCGAGATCCGGTGAATTGTGGGTTTCTGATCAAGTTTATCTATGAGAAATATTTGAATCTCCTCTGAATTCTTTTATGTATGATTGGTTATCTTTGCAAGTCTCTTCTAATTATCAGTTTGGTTTGGCCTACTAGATTGATCTTTCTTGCAATGGGAGAAGTGCTTAGCTTTGGGTTCAATCTTGCGGTGTCCTTTCCCAGTGACAGCAGAGGCAGCAAGGCACGTATTGTATTGTTGCCATCGAGGATAAAAAGATGTGGTTTATATCATATTGCTTGAGTTTATCCCTCTACATCATGTCATCTTGCCTAATGTGTTACTCTATTCTTATGAACTTAATACTCTAGATGCATGCTGGATAGCGGTCGATGTGTGGAGTAATAGTAGCAGATGCAAGCAGGAGTCGGTCTACGTGTCGCGGATGTGATGCCTATATACATGATCATGCCTAGATATTCTCATCATTATGCACTTTTCTATCAATTGCTCGACAGTAATTTGTTCACCCACCGTAATACTTATGCTATCTTGAGAGAAGCCACTAGTGAAACCTATGTCCCCCGAGTCTATTTTCTATCATATAAGTTTCCGATCTACTTTATTTTGCAATCTTTACTTTCCAATCTATATCATAAAAATACCAAAAATATTTATGTTATCTTACTATCTCTATTAGATCTTACTTTCGCAAGTGGCCGTGAAGGGATTGACAACCCCTCTATCGCGTTGGTTGTGAGGTTCTTGTTTGTTTGTGTAGGTATGAGGTGACTTGCGTGAAGCCTCCTACCGGACTGATACCTTGGTTCTCAAAAACTGAGGGAAATACTCAAGCTACTTTGCTGCATCACCCTTACCTATTCAAGGAAAAACCAACGCAGTGCTCAAGAGGTAGCAAGAAGGATTTCTGGCGCCGTTGCCGGGGAGGTCTTTGCACAAGTCAAGACATACCAAGTACCCATCACAAACTCATCTCCCTCGCATTACATTATTTGTCATCTGCCTCTCGTTTTCCTCTCCCCCACTTCACCCTTGCCGTTTTATTCGCCCTCTCTTTCCCGTTCGCCTCTCTTTTTCGCTTGTCTCTTGTGTGCTTGTGTGTTATTGCTTGTCACGATGGATCAAGATAATACTAAATTGTGTGACTTTTCCAATACCAACAATAATGATTTCCTTAGCACTCCGATTGCTCCTCTTAATGATGCTGAATCTTGTGAAATCAATGCTGCTTTGTTGAATCTTGTAATGAAAGATCAATTTTCCGGCCTTCCTAGTGAAGATGTCGCTACTCATCTAAACAACTTTGTTGATTTGTGTGATATGCAAAAGAAGAAAGACATGGATTATGATATTGTTAAATGGAAGTTATTTCCGTTTTCACTTAGAGATCATGCTAAAACTTGGTTTTCGTCTTTGCCTAAAAATAGTATTGATTCATGGAATAAGTGCAAAGATGCTTTTATCTCTAAGTATTTTCCTCCCGCTAGGATCATCTCTCTTAGAAACGATATTATGAATTTTAAGCAACTTGATCATGAGCATGTTGCACAATCTTGGGAGAGAATGAAATTAATGATTCGCAATTTCCCTACACATGGTTTGAATTTATGGATGAACATACAAAAATTTTATGCCGGATTGAATTTTGCTTCTAGAAATCTTTTAGATTCGGCCGCGGGAGGCACTTTAATGGAAATCAATTTAGGAGAAGCTACTAAACTCCTAGATAATATTATGGTTAATTATTCTCCATGGCACACCGAAAGATCTACTAGTAAAAAGGTTCATGCGATAGAAGAGATTAATGTTTTGAGTGGAAAGATGGACGAACTTCTAAAATTGTTTGCCACTAAGAGTGCTCCTATTGATCCTAATGATATGCCTTTGTCTACTTTGATTGAGAATAATAATGAATCTATGGATGTGAATTTTGTTGGTAGGAATAATTTTGGTAACAACGCATATAGAGGAAACTTTAATCCTAGGTCGTTTCCTAGTAATTCCTCTAATAATTATGGTAATTCCTACAACAACTCTTATGGAAATTTTAATAAGATGCCCTATTATTTTGAGATTAGTGTTAAAGAATTTATGAATTCTCAAAAGAATTTCAATGCTTTGCTTGAAGAAAAATTGCTTAAGATCGATGAATTGGCTAGGAACATGGATATAATTTCTCTTGATGTTGATTCTTTGAAACTTAGATCTATTCCACCTAAGCATGATATCAATGAGTCTCTCAAAACCATGAGAATTTCCATTGATGAGTGCAAAGAAAGAACCGCTAGGATGCGTGCTAAGAAAGATTGCTTTGTAAGAGCGTGTTCTTCTAGTTTTCATGATAATAATGATGAAGATCTAAAAGTGATTGATTTGTCTCCTATTAAGTCTTTGTTTTTAAATATGAATCTTGATAATGATGGGACTGGAGATGAGTCAACTTTAGTTAAAAGGCGTCCCAATGATTCAGAGTTTTTAGATCTTGATGCTAAATTTGGTAAAAGTGGGATTGGAGAGGTCAAAACTTTACATAGCAATGAACCCACTATTTTGGATTTCAAGGAATTTAATTATGATAATTGTTCTTTAATAGATTGTATTTCCTTGTTGCAATCCGTGTTGAATTCTCCTCATGCTTATAGTCAAAATAAAGCTTTTACTAAACATATCGTTGATGCTTTGATGCAATCTTTTAAGGAAAAACTTGAATTGGAAGTTTCTATCCCTATAAAACTCTATGAGTGGGAACCTACTATTAAAATTAAGATTAAAGATCATGAATGCTATGCTTTGTGTGATTTGGGTGCTAGTGTTTCCACGATTCCAAAAACTTTATGTGATGTGCTAGGTTTCCGTGAATTTGATGATTGCTCTTTAAACTTGCACCTTGCGGATTCCACTATTAAGAAACCTATGGCAAGGATTAATGATGTTCTTATTGTTGCAAATAGGAATTTTGTGCCCGTAGATTTTAGGGATAATTAGATTTATGCCCCTAATTGTGTCCCACTCGTCTGTTTTACCCCTAATTCCCAAAAGTCACCGGTTCTGTCCAAGTCACTTTGCTCCTCTTATGCTTTTGCCCTTTGACCGTTTGACCGTCAGTTTGAAAACTTCATAACTAATTCATACTAAATCAAAAAAATGCAAATAAGATACCAAAATGTTCAAAAAAATCACCTATATGTCAGTGTCATTTGCATTCATGAAAAAAGTGTTGGAAAGTGCACATCCGAGTTTTAGCTCTTATGCTACCACCATGAATAGTAAAATCTAAAAAAATTCAAAAAAAATTGGTGGAAAAGAATGACAAATGTTTTAAGTGCCTGCCAAGTTTCATCAGGGAATAACATTCGTGGGTGCCACAGCAAAAAAACCAATCAGCACTCCAAAATAGATTATTTTTTTGCCACGACTTCCACGAATGTCGTTCCCTAATGAAACTTGGCAAGCACTTAGAACAGTTGTCGTTCTTTGCCACCATTTGTTTTTGAATTTTTTTGAATTTTTTTGAGTTTACTATTCATGGTGGTATCAAAAGAGCTAAAACTCGGATGTGCACTTTCCAACACTTTTTTCATGAATGCAAATGACACTGACATATAGGTGATGTTTTTCTAAACATTTTGGTATCTTATTTGCATTTCTCTGATTTAGTATGAATTAGTTATGAAGTTTTCAAACTGACAGTCAAATAGTCAAAGGGCAAAATCATAAGAGGAGCAAAGTGACTTGGACAGAACCGGTGACTTTTGGGATTTAGGGGTAAAACAGACGAGTGGGACACAACTAGGGGCATAAATCTAATTATCCCTAGATTTTATTGTTCTTGATATAGATTGCAATCTTTCATTTCCTATTATTCTTGGTAGACCTTTCCTTAGAATGATTGGTCCAATTATTGATATGAAGGAAGGAAATATTAGATTCCAATTTCCATTAAGGAAAGGCATGGAACACTTTCCTAGAAAGAAAATCAGATTTCCTTATGAATCTATTATGAGAGCCACCTATCAATTGAATACCAAAGATGGCAATGCTTAGATCTATTCTCGCTTTTATGCCTAGCTAGGGGCGTTAAACGATAGTGCTCGTTGGGAGGCAACCCAATTTTATTTTTGTTCCTTGATTTTTGCTCCTGTTTAGTACTCCCTCCGTCCTGAAATACTTGTCGGAGGAATGGGTGTATCTAGACGTATTTTAGCTCTAGATACATCCATTTTTATGCATTTCTATGACAAGTATTTTCGGATGGAGGTAGTAATAAATAATTCATCTAGCCTATATTTAGATGTGGTTTTATGTTTTAATTAGTGTTTGTGCCAAGTAGATCATCTTGGGTGAAAGTTAATTTGATCTTGCTGAAAAACAGAAAATTTTGCACGACGAGAATAATTTTAATAAATCACAGAAACGTGATTTTTAGTTGATTCATTTTGCAGTATATTAATAGACAAATTGCCTAGGACTTCCTATTTTGGTAGGATTTTTAGAGTTCAGAAGTATTCAAAAGTTACAGATTGCTACAAACTGTTCTGTTTTTGACAGATTCTGTTTTTCGTGTGTTGTTTGCTTATTTTGATGAATCTATGGCTAGTATAGGGAGGTATGAACCATAGAGAAGTTGGAATACAGTAGTTTTAACACCAATATAAATAAAGAATGAGTTCATTACAATACCTTAAGTGGTGGTTTTTCTTTCTTGCACTAACGGAGCTCATGAGATTTCCTGTTGAGTTTTGTGTTGTGAAGTTTTCAAGTTTTGGGTAAAGATTTGATGGACTATGGAATAAGGAGTGGCAAGAGCCTAAGCTTGGGGATGCCCATGGCACCCCAAGATAATTCAAGTACAACCAAAAGCCTAAGCTTGGGGATGCCCCGGAAGGCATCCCCTCTTTCGTCTTCGTCTATCGGTAACTTTACTTGGAGCTATATTTTTATTCACCACATGATATGTGTTTTGCTTGGAGTGTCTTGTATGATATGAGTCTTTGCTTATTATTTTTCCACAATCATCCTTGCTGTACACACCTTTTGGGAGAGACACACATGATTCGGAATTTATTAGAATACTCTATGTGCTTCACTTATATCTTTTGAACTAGACAATTTTGCGCTAGTGCTTCACTTATATCTTTTAGAGCACGGCGGTGGTTTTATTTTGTAGAAATTATTGATCTCTCATGCTTCACTTATATTATTTTGAGAGTCTTTTAGAACAGCATGGTATTTGCTTTGGTTATAAAATTCGTCCTAATATGATGGGCATCCAAGTTGGGTATAATAAAAACTATCATAAAAAGTGCATTGAATACTATGATCAATTTGATGCTTGATGATTGTGTTGAGATATGAGGATGGTAATATTAGAGTCATGCTAGTTGGGTAATTGTGAATTTTAGGAATACTTGTGTTAAAGTTTTTGATTCCCGTAGCATGCACGTACGGTGAACCGTTATGTGATGAAGTTGGAGCATGATTTATTTATTGATTGTCTTCCTTATGTGTGGAGGTCAGGATTGCGCGATGGTTAACTCCTACCAACCCTTCCCCTAGGAGCATGTGTCTAGTACTTTGTTTTGATTACTTGTAGATTTTTGCAATAAGTATATGAGTTCTTCATGACTAATGTTGAGTCCATGGATTATACGCACTCTCACCCTTCCACCATTGCCAGCCTCTCTTGTGCCACGCAACTTTCGCCGGTACCATACACCCACCATATACCTTCCTCAAAACAGCCACCATACCTACCTATTATGGCACTTCCCTGGCCATTCCGAGATATATTGCCATGCAACATTCCACCCTTCCATTTATTATGACACGCTCCATCATTGTCATATTGCTTTTGCATGATCATGTAGTTGACATCATATTTGTGGCAAAGCCACTTTCATAATTTTCATACATGTCACTCTTGATTCATTGCATATCCCGGTACACCGCCGGAGGCATCCATATAGAGTCATATTTTGTTCTAAGTATTGAGTTGTAAGTAAATAAAAGTGTGATGATCTTCATTATTAGAGCATTGTCCCAAGTGAGGAAAGGATGATGGAGACTATGATTCCCCCACAAGTCGGGATGAGACTCCGGACTTTATGAAAAATAAAAGAGGCCAAAGAAGCCCAAATAAAAAAAAAGAGGCCAAAGAAGCCCACCAAAATAAAAAAAATGAGAGAAAATGAGAGAAGGGACAATGTTACTATCCTTTTTCCACACTTGTGCTTCAAAGTAGCACCATGACCTTCATGATAGAGAGTCTCATATGTTGTCACTTTCATATACTAGTGGTAATTTTACATTATAGAACTTGGCTTGTATATTCCAATGATGGGCTTCCTCAAAATGCCCTAGGTCTTCTTGAGCAAGCACGTTGGATGCACGCCCACTTAGTTTCTTTTTGAGCTTTCATACACTTATAGCTCTAGTGCATCCGTTGCATGGCAATCCCTACTCACTCACATTGATATATATTAATGGGCATCTCCATAGCCCATTGATACGCCTAGTTGATGTGAGACTATCTTCTTCTTTTTATCTTCTCCACAACCACCATTCTATTCCACATATAGTGCTATGTCCATGGCTCACGCTCATGTATTGCATGAAGATTGAAAAAGTTTGAAAATACTAAAGTATGAAATAATTGTTTGGCTAAAACCGGGGTTGTGCATGATTTAAATATTTTGTGTGATGAAAATAGAGCATAGCCAGACTATATGATTTTGTACGGATGACTTTCTTTGGCCATGTTATTTTGAGAAGACATGATTACTTTGTTAGTATCCTTGAAGTATTATTACTCTTATGTAATATGAACTTTTATATTGAATCTTTTGGATCTGAACATTCATGCCACAATAAACAAAATTACATTGAGTATTATGCTAGGTAGCATTCCACATTAAAAATTCTGTTTTTATCATTTACCTACTAGACGACGAGCAGGAATTAAGCTTGGGGATGCTTGATACGTCCCCAACGTATCTATAATTTTTTATTGTTCCATGCTATTATATTACCCATTTTGGGTGTTTATGGGCTTTACTATACACTTTTATATCATTTTTGGGACAAACCTACTAACCGGAGGCCCAGCCCGAATTGCTGTTTTTTTCCTATTTCAGTGTTTTGAAGAAAAGGAATGTCATACGGAGTCCAAATGGAATGAAACCTTCGGGAGCGATCTTTTTGGAACAAACGCAATCCAGGAGACTTGGAGTGGACGTCAAGAAGCAGCCGAGGCAGCCACGAGGGTGCAGGGCGCACCCTAGGGGGTGGGCGCGCCCCCACCCTCGTGGGCCCCTCGTGGCTCCCCTGACCGACTTCCTTCGCCTATATATACTTGTATACCCTGAAAACACCGAGGAGCACCACGAAACCCTATTTCCACTGCCGCAACCTTCTGTACCCGTGAGATCCCATCTTGGAGCCTTTTCCGGCGCTCCGCCGGAGGGGGAATCAATCACGAAGGGCTTCTACATCATCGCCAAGGCCTCTCCGATGAGTTTTAAGTAGTTTACCACAGACCTTCGGGTCCATAGTTATTAGCTAGATGGCTTCTTCTCTTTCTTTGAATCTCAATACAATGTTCTCCTCGATCTTCTTGGAGATCTATTCGATGTAACTCTTTTTGCGGTGTGTTTGTCGAGATCCGATGAATTGTGGGTTTATGATCAAGTTTATCTATGAGAAATATTTGAATCTCCTCTGAATTCTTTTATGTATGATTGGTTATCTTTTCAAGTCTCTTCGAATTATCAGTTTTGTTTGGCCTACTAGATTGATCTTTCTTGCAATGGGAGAAGTGCTTAGCTTTGTTCAATCTTGTGGTGTCCTTTCCCAGTGACAGCAGGGGCAAGAAGGCACGTATTGTATTGTTGCCATCGAGGATAAATAGATGGGGTTTATATCATATTGCTTGAGTTTATCCCTCTACATCATGTCATCTTGCCTAATGCGTTACTCTGTTCTTATGAACTTAATACTCTAGATGCATGCTGGATAACGGTCGATGTGTGGAGTAATAGTAGTAGATGCAGGCAGGAGTCGGTCTACTTGTCGCGGACGTGATGCCTATATACATGATCATGCCTAGATATTCTCATAACTATGCACTTCTCTATCAGTTTCTCGACAATAATTTGTTCACCCACCGTAATACTTATGCTATCTTGAGGGAAGCCACTAGTGAAACCTATGGCCCTTGGGTCTATTTTCTATCATATAAGTTTCCGATCTACTTTAGTTTGCAATCTTTACTTTCCAATCTATATCATAAAAATACCAAAAAATATTCATCTTATCTTATTATCTCTATCAGATCTTACTTTCGCAAGTGGCCGTGAAGTGATTGACAACCCCTTTATCGTGTTGGTTGCGAGGTTCTTGTTTGTTTGTGTAGGTACGTGGGACTTGCGTGAAGCCTCCTGCTGGATTGATACCTTGGTTCTCAAAAACTGAGGGAAATACTTACGCTACTTTGCTGCATCACCCTTTCCTCTTCAAGGGAAAACCAACGCAGTGCTCAAGAGGTAGAGGAGGCCACTGAAGGCTTTCTTCAGTTTGTTGTTAGTAGACCGGATACTTTGCAACACCACACCCATTAGGGCGCGGTGCTTCGCAATGATGGAGGAGCTGTTTAAGGCCTCCTCATCACATCCGGCCACCCAACCACAACTCGATCGCCGGTGTTCGGCGCTGGCAGCGGGACCCCGGCTCCTCCTTCGATGGAGGGCGAATTGATGCCTCCGGGGGCCTTGGGGGCTCTGAAGCCATCTTTCGGGAGGGCTCAGATTCACCGAGATCCCCCTCTTTGTTCACCAAGAGGGATCCCTCCTCCTGGTCTTCGCCTACTGAGGTGTTTGCCTCGGCAATGATCTTGTCACCACCGCCTCCCGTGTCTAGGACGGGAGGGGTCCTTCGGGACAGCACCTTCCCGGTCTCCCCAACGACCAGAGGAGGCACATAATGCGATACAGACCCGCTCTCCACCAGTTTGGCTGGCGAAGAAGTCCCCTCTGAGGTTTGGTCAGTGAGGTGGGCGCGCGGTGGGCAACAACACGAAGGGCACATGTGCTATCAACAATAGAATAACAAACAAGCACCTAGAGAATATCTGAAATCATACCTTTGGGCAGGGGGCTTGACCCTGGGGTTCCTCTCCGAAACCTCTTCGGATGCTACAGACTCCTCGTCAGAATCCAAGCTGTCATCAGGCAGGACTAGCTTGGGCATACACTGTTTCTTTGGGGCGTGAGGGGGCTTCTCCTCCTCAGCATCGTCCAACGCCGCCCTCTTCTTAGGAAGGGAGGAGCCACTCTCCTCCTTGTCCTCTTCCTGCTCCCCTCTTGAGCGAAGGGAGCCTGGGTGTCTTCGGATTTGCTGTATGGATGCCCTCTTGAGCGGAGGCCTTCCCTGGCCTCCTGCACCTCTTTCTTCTTCTTTTCCTTCTTGTCTGGCGCCTTGTACGGTGCCATGGTCAGCATCTCCTCCAGCTGAACTGACCAGGGGTCTTTGGTTAGCGGGGCCAGGCTCTCGATCTTCTTGGCCTTCTCGAGCTAGCCCTATGGAAGTAGGAAAGCTAGGATTAAAACTCTTGGAATGCAAACATCCAAACATAGAGCGGATAGAACTTTGTTACCTCCTTTGGGGGGTGAGCGGCATCGAGGCCGATGTCCTTCTTCTTGGCCGGCCATGCTTTATGAGGCTTAAACAACACCTTCCACAACTTCTCGTGGGTGGTGCCATAGAAGTATTGCACGGTGGCCGGATCCTTGGGTTTGTAAGACCACATTGTGGTGTCCCTTTGTTGGTAGGGGAGGAGGCGGCGGTAGAGCATCACCTAAACCACATTGGTCAACTTGGCGCTTGCCTTTATCATGTTGAATATGCGCTTCTGCAGTGACTCCACCTTCGTAGTGGACTCCCAGTCAAGGCCCTTCTTGGTCCATGAGGTTAGCCTCGTCGGGGGTCCAGATTTGAATTCGGGAGCCATCGTCCAGGCCACATCCTGTGGCTCTGTGATGTAGAACCACTCCTTTTGCCAGACTTTGACAGTATCTATGAATGTGCCCTCCGGGCACTTGACCCGGGCAAGTTTACTAATCATCGCCCCACCGCAGTCCGCCTGTTGGCCATCGACTATCTTCGGCTTGACGTTGTAGACCTTTAGCCCCAGGCTGAAGTGTGACCAGACTTGCAAGAAGGTCTCACAGATGATGAAGAAGGCCGAGATATGGAGGAAGGAGTTCGGGGCTAGATCATGGAAATCCAGCCTGTAGAAGAACATAAGCCCCCTGACGAAGGGGTGGAGTGGGAAGCCTAGTCCCTGGATGAAGTGGGGGACGAACATCACCCTCTCGCCTGGCCGGGGCATGGAGACGGCCTGGCCCTCCTCTAGGGCTCGGTGAGTGACTCCGAACGGTAGATAGCCGGCACGCTTCATGTCCTCAATGTCGTCGTTGGTGACGGTGGGGGCCTCTCACTTGCCCTTGGCATCGGATCCGGCCATGGCTGAAGGAGGGGGTGGCTTGAAGAGACTTCTGGTAGAAGAATCGCACGGGGCGCCGGAGCTCCGTAGATTGGGAAAGTGATGGTGAGAGGAAGAAGAAGGCGTACACCAATAGAGGTGGTAGTTTCCCTTTTATAGGCTGCCGAAATACCAAAGGTCCTTTTACTGTGCCGCAGGCCTCACCACTTCCCGATATACTTGTGACGTTATGCTCGGGTGGGATAATCGAAATCATTAATCGTATCCCCTAAGAAACGGGGCACGATCTCCACATTGAGGAGACACGCCTATGAAGGAGCCACCTCGAACCGCGCATCAAGTACTTAGAACGGCTCGGTGCTTATTACCGAACGTGACCCTTCACTGAAAGTTGTCAGGCGAAGGTGTAAGTGCATCTAGTGCCACCCCTAGTTGGTTTTGGAGTATTGACGACAAACATGGTTGAGGGACTAATGTGTTTGTGAGAATTGTAGGATAACACAGGTAGTGTCCCTCATTGATTTGGTTTACCTACCAGACATGGCCCCTAAAATGTGTGAAGACATTGAAGACAATGGTGGTTCGTGAATACATTCACGATGAAGATTATGACACATGAAGCTATTCACTTGAGGACTATGGAGTGCGAAGACATAGTTGTTTCATAGTTTCCTTTTCTTCTTATTGAGTCATAGGAACCACCGTACTGTTAAGTGGGGTCCAAGTGAACAAAGTCAGAGTGAATGAAGTGATGCTCAACCAAATCCTATGTCTTCGAGCGAAGACAATGAGAGCAAATCTTATCCAGAGTTGGATGAGTCATCCTTGCTTGTAGCCCAAGCCAAGCTATTGCGTGTGTTTGAAATCTGACCGTTGGACACGTGTCAGTTCATTAGTGACTCAGGGTCATTTTGGACTAATTAGGTCGGGTTGCCTCCTGGCTATAAATTGCCCACCCCCTACACCATAAATTGGTGGCTGCTCAGAGTTACTGCACGGCTTTTGTCGTTTGAGAGCAACCCACCTCTGAAGCATTTGAGAGAGAAACCCTTGCGAGGACAAAACCCAAAACACCCAGAGCCAAAGAGTGTTAGGCATCACTGAAGTCTTTCTGTCCGCGTGATCTGAAGACTTGTTACACTTGAGGACTGTGAATCCTCCGGCCGGCTAGGCGTCGCATTCTGAGCATCCAAGAGTCATTGTGGATTGCCGGAGAACGAAGTCTGAGAAGGTTTGGAAGTCTACCTCGAAGACTTACCAGAGTAATTGGGCGAGGACGGGGTGTCCTTAGCTCAAGGGGAATAAGGTGAAGATGCGGTCTTCTTAAATCTCAGCCTCCCTAACTAGACGTACAGTTGTCACGACAACTGGAACTGGTCTACCAAATCCTTGTCTACGTCAAGCTACTGGTTCTATCCTCTACTCTCCTTACTTTATAGTTGTCTTCGTGAAGTCATTGCTTACTTGTCTAATCTGTTTGACTTCACCCTATGAAGACTATTATCTGTTTAGCTTTGTACTATCTACCTTTCTGACCCTGTATACCTAGTTGCAATTAGTCTTCATGCTTTCATTATGTTGTATGTTAGACTTATGCTTACTTAGTGTAGTTTTCATTCCGCTGCTTACTATTTAGGCTCAGTTACTTGTTTGTCTTCAAAGCCATCGTGTTTTGAAGACTTTCATAAAAATCGCCTATTCACCCCCCTCTAGTCGATAACTAGCACTTTCAATTGGTATCAGAGAAAGGTACTCCCTTGTTCTGTGTGATTCGGTTTAACCACCTAGAGGTTTAGCTATGTTGACTGCAGGGATAATCAAGGTCTCCGTTGCGTGCCATGTCTTTGATGGCACTGACTACCCCTACTAGAAGAACAAGATGCGCATGCATCTTGAAGCCATTGATGTTGGTCTCTGGTATATCATCAAGACTGGCGTTCCCAAAGTCGGTGAAGGTGTCACCGCTGCTGATGTCAAGAGATTTGCTCAATTGAACTCAACTGCCAAGAACATCATCTGTGGTCATCTGACCAAAGGGCAATATGGCCGTGTGAGTGCACTGGAAACTGCAAAGCTGGTTGCTACGTCTTGAGCTTGCGTTGGTTTTCCTTGAAGAGGAAAGGGTGACGCATCAATAGTAGCATAAGTATTTCTCTCAGTTTTTGAGAACCAAGGTATCAATTCAGTAGGAGGCTCCTCAAAAGTCCCACGCACCTACACAAACAAACAAAGAACTCGCAACCAACGCAATAAAGGAATTGTCAATCCCTTCCCGGCCACTTGCGAAAGTGAGATCTGATAGAGATAGTATGATAAGATAAATATATTTTTGGTATTTTATAATATAGATTGGAAAAGTAAAGATGCAAATAAAAGTAGATTGAAAGCTTATATGATAAAAGATAGACCCGGGGGCCATAGGTTTCACTAGTGGCTTCTCTCAAGATAGCATAAGTATTACGGTGGGTGAACAAA
The DNA here is from genome assembly GCF_018294505.1 of Triticum aestivum. Taxonomy (NCBI): domain Eukaryota; kingdom Viridiplantae; phylum Streptophyta; class Magnoliopsida; order Poales; family Poaceae; genus Triticum; species Triticum aestivum. Next base: position 208,310,449 of record NC_057795.1, on the reverse strand, counting down.
TTACTGTCGAGCAATTGATAGAAAAGCGAATAATTATGAGATTATCTAGGCATGATCATGTATATAGGCATCACGTCCGTGACAAGTAGACCGACTCCTGCCTGCATCTACTACTATTACTCCACACATCGACCGCTATCCAGCATGCATCTAGAGTATTATTCATAAAGAACAGAGTAACACATTAAGAAAGATGACATGATGTAGAGGGATAAACTCATGCAATATGATATAAACCCCATCTATTTATCCTCGATGGCAACAATACAATACGTGCCTTCTTGCCCCTGCTGTCACTGGGAAAGGACACCGCAAGATTGAACCCGAAGCTAAGCACTTCTCCCATTGCAAGAAAGATCAATCTAGTAGGCCAAACCAAACTGATAATTCGAAGAGACTTGCAAAGATAACTTAATCATACATAAAATAATTCAGAGGAGATTCAAATATTTCTCATAGATAAACTTGATCATAAACCCACAATTCATCGGATCTCGACAAACACACCGCAAAAAGAGTTACATCGAATAGATCTCCAAGAAGATCGAGGAGAACGTGGTATTGAGATCCAAAAGGAGAGAAGAAGCCATCTAGCTAATAACTATGGACCCGAAGGTCTATGGTAAACTACTCACAACTCATCAGAGGGGCTATGGTGTTGATGTAGAAGCCCTCCATGGTCGATTCCCCCTCCGGCGGAGCGCCGACGAAGGCTCCAAGATGGGATCTGGCGGATACAGAAGGTTGCGGCGGTGGAATTAGGTTTTCATGGCTTGTTCTGATGTTCTTGGGGTACGTGGGTATATATCGGAGGAAGAAGTAGGTCGGTGGCTGCTTGAGGGGCCCACAAGATAGGGGGCGCACCCTGTAGGGGTGGGTGCGCCCTCCACCCTCGTGGCCGCCTCGACTGCTTCTTGACTTGCACTTCAAGTCCTCTGGATCACGTTCATTCCAAAAATCACGTTCCCGAAGGTTTCATTCCGTTTGGACTCCGTTTGATATTCCTTTTCTTTGAAACACTGAACTAGGCAAAAAAACAGCTATACGGGCTGGGCCTCCGGTTAGTAGGTTAGTCTCAAAAATGATGTAAATGTGTAAAGTAAAGCCCATAAACATCCAAAACGGGTAATATAATAGCATGGAACAATCAAAAATTATAGATACGTTGGAGACGTATCAAGCAACCCCAAGCTTGATTCCTGCTCGTCCTCGAGTAGGTAAATGATAAAAATAGAATTTTTGATGTGGAATGCTACCTAGCATAATTCTCAATGTAATTTTCTTTATTGTGGCATGAATGTTCAGATCCAAATGATTCAAAATAAAAGTTCACTACAAAAAAATACACTTCCATGATGATACGTGTTTGTCACAGTAGGTCACGTTTTTTGTCATGCATGTACATCCATGACAAATTTATGACAGAATCAAGATAGTCATACCTGTGTTGTCTTAGAAGTATTCCATGACATTACCAAAATTATCATCACGGAAGTGTCCACTTCCATGACGATAAATCACGCGTCACAGAAGAGCTTTCGTCAAGGGTGACCGACACGTGGCATTCACCGTAACGGAACGCCGTTAAGCTATCGGGTCGGGTTTTGGATCCGATAACCCGTTAACAGCCCCGACCAATGGGGATTTTCCATGTGTAAAATCATCATTGGCTGGAGGAAACACGTGTCGACTCACCGTTGGGACAGATGTCATCTGCTCATTGGACCGATGCCGCCTATGATATGGCGACACGTGGCACAGCCCAACAGAGGCCCATTCCTGTGAAAAGGCCAGCCCGTTTGACTTGGTCAAAAGGTGGCGAGCCGGCCCACGGAAAGCGTGTTAACGGCCTGTTCGCATATAGCCCATTTACAGCCCGCTAACCCAGGACCCGTTATGCCCTATCCGAATTAGGCCCAGTAGCGTCATCTGGGCCGTCCAATATGATTCTAGCCCGTTTTAACTTCCGGCCCATGTGTGGCCCATGACTTCTTTCGGCCCATATGAGGCCCTTTGTAACTCTTGGCCCATTAACGGCCCGTGGTGAAACTGGCCCGTAATGAACAGTGTATCACTTTATACCCATTAACGACCCATTATTCTATTGGGCCGTTTCCAGCCCAAGTTATCTTTCGGCCTTCTCAGGGCCCATTGATTCTTGGGCTCATTTGCAGCATTCGATTACATACAGCACGTTACTGTCATTTTCTACTTGTGGGCCTGTTTGCAGTCGGCCTGTCGTTACAGTCGGCCTGTTTGCGGACCGTTAATACGTTGGGCCGTTTTCATGTAAAAAACACCGTTGGGCTGTTTTCATAGAGTTATCAAAAAAGTTCTATTAACGGCCCGTTATGGTCCACGAATTGTACGGCCCATGATTGGCGAAATGATGATACGCCCCGTAGAAGGCCCATGGATCTATGGCCCGTATGAGGCCCATGGATCTACGGCTCGTAGAAGGCCCATGGGTCCTACGGCCCGTAGAAGGCCCATGGACCCTATGGCCCGTAGAAGGCCCATGGACCCTAAGGCCCGTATAGAAGGCCAATGGATCCTACGGCCCGTATAGAAGGCCAATGGATCCTATGGCCGGAAGAAGGCCCATGGATCATACGGCCTGCAGGAGGCCCATGGTTACAATAGTCCGTGTGTTGCCATGATTATTTTGGCCTAGTTACCAAAAATAGGCTATTGTGGCCACTATAAAAACACAGAAAAAGAACTGCAGTGACTACAAGCAAACAACTAAACAAGACAATAAGGAAATAAATAAGCAAGCAATTAACGCTAGCCTATTACCGCTATTACACATATTACATCCACTGGGCATCAAAGTTCGCCACCAGTGCAAATATAGGGAACAAAGCAGCATATTACATACACTGGCCATCAAAATTGGCCACCAGTGCAAATAAACGCGGCAGCAAAACAAGAGCATAACTGAAACAACTTCAGAACAGCTCAAGAAACGTTATCCTGGGTATCCACCATGCTGGCAATAAGCTTAGCAAGCTGATTAGCTTTGTCCTGTTTGGCGCTAAAATCCTCCAACGCTTGCTGTTGCACCAGAAAGTACGCATCTGAATGCTCCAGGGACTTCTGCAGTCCTTTCGCTTCTTGTCGCAGCACAGTTGATCGATGTCTTTCAGCTTGTAGTTGAGACTCAAGAAACCGAACTGATTCAGACAGTGAGTTTGAATAGCTTGTCCAAGCGGTAGTGGCCAGTAACTCAAACACTAAACCAAGACAGGACTTTGGGGTTGTCTCGCTGTCTTCAAGATAGTCTTCCTTAGCTGTTTTATCAGCTTTGTTGGAGACCAACAAGGATGTGTCACTATCCTGAACCTTATCTGCATTACTTCCTTTACCATTGCTTAATAAGGCACTCTTCCCCAATATTCTGTCAGCATTCTAAAAGAAGAAACAAGCAGAGACATAACAAGTTTAGCATGTACTAGTATATGAAACTCATTTCGGTGAACCAGTTCATTAGTAAGGCGGACAGGATTAAACTACCAAGTCTTCTATTGCCAAGTACTAGTACATAATAAAAGCATCAAACAAACATATATCTATGTCCTATGGTCACTGCATTGTCTTGCCAAATCAAAATAGAGACACGGTTCAAATCATATCAGTTCAAGACAAAGCAGCAGTGAAAGAATACAAAGCGTGGGAAACTACACAACACAACAAGATTTCAAATGGGTACCACGGGTCTACATGTACAACAACACTATTGGCTTTGTTGTGATGCTAGTAATGTGCATGATATGAAAGTCAACTGTATACACAATTGAAATTGAAATCAAAAGAGCTATTGATAAGAGCAAACATGTTAAAGAAACATGCGTGGACATACCTGTTGTGCCATTGGAGTTTCGATTGGATCCTTCAATTTAAAAATAAGTTTGTATCAGTAAATACAGTGATACAAGAGCAAAGCAATCATAGCTAAAAAAGGCGCGCCTAAGCGAGCGCTTAAGCGCACCTAGACTCTAGGCGTTGGCAAAATGCATTGCGCATAACTACGCTTAATCTGTGCATAACTGCGCATAAGCATGCGCTTTGGTCAGTAAAGCGCAAGGCGGTGGCAAAATGCACAATTAACGCCTAGCGCTTTTTTGAACTATGATAGCAATGGAATCTTAAATTAGAACAGTTGTTCTTCAGGTTTAGGCACTTGTTCTACATGAACAGAGTACAGTAAGACGCAAGAATATAATACTTAAAAATAGAAAATGAGCTCATAGAACTTACCACATTCTTGGTTCGGGACCAGTACAGGACAAGGCGTTCCCAGTCATCGTCCAGTAAATGTGTCTCCGGAGAACGTAAGGGAATTTGATGAGTTTCTTTGCCGGTGAAGTACATTTTCTTTAGGTAATTCTGAATACTGCCACCAAGCATTCTTGAAGATAGCAGAGGTATTAGCATAGGTTACCTCATCCTGAGTTTCCAAATCGGTCCTTCTCTATAGAGAAAAATGGGAAAATTTGTTGTATTATAACCATCATGGAGGTAGGATGTATGGGACGAAGCAAAGTAATTGCCGTGAATAACATTACTTACACATAAATCCTGGACAAACACCTGCAACTGGCATTTTCGTTCATCTTCAGTATAATATTTCCAAGATGGGAAGATACGCACATACGATTTAACAACATCAAATGCGATAGATGCTAAACTACGACTAGCTGGTTGTGCTTCCTCCACGGGAATAGGCGTACTAACTGGTGGAGTTGGGGTTCACCGTGATAGTACTGGCCCTTTGAGCACTGGAGCTGCCTTACTAACTGCTCTTGTTGGGAGCTCTGTGGTGGAGATGGTGCTGTGTCAACAGGAACTGGGTTACTATCGGCTGGGGTTGGGGTTAGATTGGGTGAAGCTGGTTCTGTGTCCATTGTAGTAGGGGTACAATCTGCGAGAGTTTGGGTTATGTGTGGTAGGGCTGGTTCTTGTGCATGTACAACCGGGGTGCTATCTCCACCAAGAGGTAGAATTGTTTTATTCGAAGACCATGTTTTTATTCCGCTAGATACTGGCATCACCCGCTCCAATTCAAATGGCTGATAAACAGGAAACATAGTTCAATGTACAGACATTGTATGAGAAACAGATGCAATAGATAGTGTGGAAAAAAGAGGGTATGAAATAGTTGACAAGTTTAACTAAAACGGATAGCATGACATAATTTCACATATATGATGTCTTCTAAACTGTATAGCATAGCATAACATAATTCAAAGATATGATGAATAACTAAACAAGATCGCATGACATAATTCACCTACATGTTATCTAAGTAATCAGGATCGCATCATTTAATTCACATATGTGATTTATATGCTAAACAGAGGGCATTCGATATGATGTCTGAACTAAGAACATGGTGTTGAATATTGTGTATATGATGTCTAAACTATGCAATGCAAGACACCGTATGCATGATATGAGCAGTATAATCATGCCAAGTTAGGGCATACACCTCAGTGGGGGAATAGGACTGGTCATCTGTCTCTGAATCCATCTCTGAGGAGCTATCAGGACCCAACAAGAGATCTGCTTCGACAGGTAGCACTGTCTGCTCTGAAGGCCTTGTTTTCACTCCAGATTTTTCCATCTCCCACCCAAATGGCTGATTCACAGGAAGAGTAGTTTAATGTACAAACATTGTCGACAAATGGAAATGTAATGAAGAAAAGGATGGGCAAGATATCATTCAAATATATGATGCCTGGTTAAACAGGATGGCATTGCACATTTCGCATATATTATGGCTGGCTAAAAGACATGAGACTGCATAATTCCCATATATGATATAGAAACTAAATAGGTGGCATTACAGAACATGTCTAAACTAAGCAGATGACATATATGATGTCAAAAGTAGGCACTGCAAGGCAACATATGCATGATATGACTAACATCATCATGCCAAGGTAGAGCAAACACCTTGGGGGTAAATAGGAGTGGTCAGCGGCGTCTGAATCCGCCTCAGAACAGATATCTTCCTCTGGATTACAATCTGGAGAGGGGTGGGGAGGGTTTGCCATTAAACCCACCATGGAGCGATGTCTGCATGACATTGTATTGCCGTGCAAAACTCTTCTCTTTTTCTCTACATGTTCAGCATGACTGTGTACAATATCTGACATGCATACGAAAAAATATGGTGAGATTATGTAAGGAGAGCATGCAGAAATTTAGAGTGATGGTAACAACCAGTGGATGGATCCAAAAATAATGATAGCAGGCTGATGATTGCTTTAAATTAATAAAAAAGACAGATGATGATTGCTTTACTATTTGTTTCCCACCCAAGATGAACAACATAGGCATACCCTAGGTGAACCAGATATTAGACAGACATACTATTCATTGCTGCTTCGATATGTGCCCCACAACTAATTTAGAACTCAAGTTTGAACATTAATTTGGACCTGACTTGGGAGTCCAAGAGCTGAACAGGACGATAAAGCAGCAGGTAAGTTTAAGCAATGCATAACATAAGCAGAAACAAAAGACTGCGACCTCTCTTGTGGACCCATGTACTCCTCAGGTTTATCTGCTGAGTCGATGATGGTGATGCCGTTGGGGTGGGTGCCGGCGGCAGGGAAGGAGATCTAAGGCGGCGAAAGACGGTCAGGAGTCGTGATGTCTGGTTTGGTGGATGCTTCTGTCGATGGAGCAGCTCAGGTGAGGTGGACGACGTCGTAGCAGGAGCATGACAAACCACACAAAGTTCCCTTCGACACGTACCTGTAACTGAAGTAATTCTGTAAGGGCTCATTTGGCTTGCATGATTTTTAAAACGCAGGGATAGGAAAAACACCGGAATAGCATAGGAAAATGCACCTGGTAAACAGAGCATTTGTAAACACTAGATTTCTGTCAACTTGGGTGTTTGGTTTAGAGGAATTGGAAGAGTAGAGGAATGCAAAGAAACATGGCCAAAATAAAGAGAAACCATATGAAAGCGTGTACAGTTAGAATGCTATTCTGGCACTAATGCACTTGGTCTTGTTTTCATGCATAGGATTTTGAAAAGTACGTCCACGTGGATGTTTTGCTTCATTCCTTTCAACAAAATGCATGAATAATTGAATAGTAGAGTGCCATTGTAAAATTCCCTATTGCTATGTTTTTCCGTTGAACCAAAATAGCCCTAATGGATCGACGTGAATGTATAGTAATAAGTGATGCAACAAGTGTACAACCTCTTTGCCGTAGCCGTGTCGACCTCAGCATCTTTGGGTTGGTCACTGAAGCAGTTGAGGCAGAGGTGGCTGCCGGAGGTGTGGAGGAAGATTTGAGGAATCTGTAGACGGCGTCCAGGGCACTGCTCTGTTGTGATGGATCGTTCTGTCGTTGGAGCAGCTCCGGTGAGCCGTAAGATGTCAAGGCTGAAGCAGCACAAGACAGACATCGTCAATCTCAAGTGGGATTCTAATAGCATCTCCAATAGATGATGTAAAATGGATGTAAAATTAACATCACCAAAAACCACCTGACTACAACAGATGAGGTAAAAACTGTTGACTCTGAACTTAACTGTCAAAACTGAAATTTACTGTGGAATCAGAATGCTACTGTCAAAACTAAACGCAATGGTAGCAGAGAGGCACTTGACATGTAGTTTAGGGAGGGCCTGCATTTCATCTTCAACCTGCACCCCCCTGAGCCGCCTGCCACCACCGGCCGAACCGCCGGCCCCAGCGCCGCCTCCCCGCCCCGAAACAACTCGCCACTGCCGCCCCGGCCAGCCCTCTAGGCCCCCCGCCCCCCACCCTGAACCCTAAGATAGATAGTGGGGTACCTCTCCGGTGAGCCCCCGTCCCTGCTATGGGTGGTTCTTCCTTAATTCCGGCGAGCCCCCCCCCAACCCCTGAAAATCGACTAACCCAAAAGTCGATTCAGTCGACTGAAGTGTGGCTTAATCGGAGCAGAGCAGTAGCACGAGCGAGGGGGAGAGCAGCAGCAACAGCTAGGCGAGCGAGCGATCGAGCGAGAGCCGGAGCATCAGCAGCAGATCTGGCTAGTACGGCCGCCGCCGCCGAAGGGGCCTCGCACTGGGGGAGAGCCGCTGTGGAGATGTCGCCCGCGGAGCCGGCTTCAAGGTAGCCGCTCCATGGGGGTGCGGGATGGAGCACCGTCGGTGCCGGGAGGTCGAGTTAAGGAGAAGGTGCGATGCGATGAGTGTACAACCTCTTTGGTGGCGCCGAGTAGGCCTCGGCTTTGTCCGAGGAGTCAGTGAGGATGTTACGGTTCCGGTGGAGCAGGTTAAGGCGGCGCTGTGGGGATGGAGCAGCCGCGATAGACGAGGCAATCGTCGGAGCAGCTCCTTGGAGGTGGAGGACGGGGCGGCTGAACCGGCGGGACAGCGAGATGGACGAGGATCCTCATCCGCGGAGGTGGACAAGGGACATCGAGCTATTGCAGTGGACGACGTCGTCGAGGAAGAGGCTCCGGCTGGGCAACGGTGACGTGGCGGACGGAGGAGGGTGGGGTTTCGCGGCTGGAGAGGAGAGGTTATGGCGGCCTGGGATTTCAAATGGCGAAAAGGGGGCGATGGGAGGGGGTGAAGCATGACTTAGGGACGCGCTTGTCCAAAATGTAGGGTGTGTTACAAAAGTACCCCCCACCAATTTGAACTAGCGGCCCTTTCGGCTCAGGGTTAGAAGGGGGATTTTGCGTGTCGGGATTTGGCAACTGGAGCGAGTTTTCACGCGCGTTGTAATTTCGGGATAGCGAGGCGCGGGTTGTGAAGGCGCCAGTTTTGGGAGCACGATATCTGAATTTTCGGGATATAACAAGACGCGGGTTGAATTTTAGGGACAAGCCTAACGTGTAGTAATATTGTACTTGTACGTACCAAATCAATTCACACTTCCCTCAACCAAAAAGAAAACGAAAAAAAAACTATTCACACCACACAAAGAGAGAGTCTTGCCCCGTTTTACTATACAAATGCTATTCAAAGCTACTCCCTCCTTCCATCTATATAGGGCCTAATGCGTTTTTCGATGCTAACTTTGACCAAATATTAGAGCAATGATATATGACAAGCAACTTACACAAAGCACACCGTTAACTTCGTCTGTGAAAGGTTCTTTCAATGATATAATTTTCACATTGTGCATGTCATGTACTATTAATCTTGTCAATAGTCAAAGGCGGTCTTAAAAATCTCATTACGCCCTATATAGATGGAAGGAGGGAGTATGAATCCATGTTATGTCCGATTAAATTTTTTCGCTTGCTGTATAATGCATGTAACCTACTCATACCAACATTTTAGTGCATTCCAAATGTCTATACTACCGCTGCAATTCAAACAAAATTTGAATTTGTTTCTCTATTTCAATAAGAATCTACAATCATGATTGTTGCCAACTTCAACTGTCATTCGTGTATTACCTTAATAACACACCACATGATTACTATAGAGATAGATATGAACTATGTGTACTACATGAACTCGAATTCTATTTTTTGAATACACTTGATGTTGATTCCAAATAATAGTACATTTGATGTACTAACTATATATTCATAATCTAAACCATGTTCCATACGTACACCGTGTTTATCACACAAAGTATAGTGCCCCGCCCCCTACATTATGACAAGTATTTAGACCTAAGTTGCAAAAGCCACACATTAGCCCAAATTATAATCAATGTTCTACATTATGATATCTTCTTCAAGTATCCGTATCCACTTTTTTATAATGAATTATGATCTTTGTTCGTCTTTTACACCTTCACGATCCTCTTCTATTTGTAGCTAGCTAGCGCTAACTTTCTATCTCGCATGCACACGCCCGCCCCCCTCACACACCCTTAGCGTCCCCTTCATCGCGCACGTTCATTATTTCTCTTTAGGTCGTCCACCAGCGGTGTGTGTAGGCCCCCGGCTCCTTCTTTCTGGCACACACCGGTCGATATACCTCTCTAGCCAAGTGTGCCTACAACAAACACATATATACTTCCCCTCTTCTCTTCTCACCGTCCATGCCCCCATATGTCCAATACGATTCCACGCAGGTGCACACTCCCGCCCCTCTTTTCATTAATCACATGCTCGCACACTCCTCCCCCCTCGACATGGTAGGCCTCTCGCACCACCTCCTAGCCACACCCTCTCCCCCTGTCTGCCTCTCCGGACCTTATTTGCTTCTAACACATGCAGGCGTGTATATGAACTGATCTCCTTACATATAGCCAGGTCGACTATAATTCGTTTTCACCAAGCACCGATACACTTACCTCGCTAGTTATGTCTCTCCTTTTCTCGGACACACGACGGTTGATCTTCCTATGTAGTTATGCATGCTTACCGCAACCATATCTTCTCCCCTCATCATCCTTGAATACCTCCTGACCCGTCTCTCACACGCACGTGCATAGACAGAGAGACATCCCCCGCCCTCTCTTATTGATATTGCACTCATACCCTCCATTTGTCTAGCAGGCCTCTCCCACCATTTGTGAGACGCCACTCCACCACCAACCCTCCGACGCTCTACCTTTGTATTTTTCCCAACCTTATTCCTCTACTACACATATCCATGGATGTCGATCGATCTCACTCAATACATAGCTAGGTCTTTCTCCTTACCCACACATATACTAGTCGACTGGTCTCTAACCCCCCCCCCCACACACACACCGATAGTCGAACATTGTAGGTAGGTATCCATGCCACGAAGAAGAACTGCACCTCTGCCCTCTCAAATTCCAGTAGGCCAGCCGCCCTATATCTTTGACGTGGGAAAACACAAATTCAATGGCACTCTTTATCGATCGCGCAGCCACACACTTCATCCCTGTTTTCAATTCTATCGATATCTCACGTCCATGACTCCATTTCACACACATTGCATATGTTACGTTTTTCTGATTGAGATATCATCAACACATTGCCTCTGTTTCGCACAAACCATCTCTCTCACACCCACCCACATACGTACCTGCACCTAAAGAAGAAATGCACGCAGGACGCACGTACTCACGTCTTGTTCCCGGCCACACCCGCGCGGGTACACGGTGGAGTTCGTTTCTGTACGAAAGGGCAGCCCACGTGATAATTTGATGCGTGTAGCGGTTGTTTACTCGAAGGAGGGTCGGGTACCATGCCTAGAATATAAAACGATAGCCGTGGGGAAAATGGAAAAATGGGTTTGTCTCTCGTGAGTCTCGTCACACCATCTCACACAAGGCCGCCGTGGCCTCTCTCTCTCAGCGTTGGTCGGTGATCCGGCCGCATCCCGTCCGCTAGCGGAAAGGGAGGATGTGCATCGTCTCTCCGTTCGATGGCGTTGAGGCAGCTCGTCCCAATGCGGTACCCACTGTTCTCTCTGACCAAGCTCCAGCGTGGTAGGGCCTTCGCCACTTGCTCGCTGCCACAGTATGGGCAGATCCCACCCGCCGGCGCCCTCCTAGTAACATCCCGACGACCCTCAGGTACAGCTTCCTCCGGCCTTGCTCCACTGCCCATCTTCCCACGTTGCTGCATGTGGATCTTCTTTAGTTGTTTGCTTAAATCATATCTCGGCCGGCGTACTTTCCATCTTGCAATCTCGTCCTCAAACCATTTTTGATAAACCACCATGTGCTATCTTTGCCTTTTACATGGAACATGCTTCTTTTTTGTCGGCGTATGTGTCTTCAACTCGTGTTATTCGGCAGTAATTGTTTCCTTTTGACCTCCTTTTGCAAACAGGGCTATCCATTTTCACCTTGTTGCTATTGCAACCTTTTGGTGAACTGCACAAATCACTTTTCTGAAGAGTGTTTTGTGCAGTTCCGCCAAAATGTCACACGGGCAATGTTTTTACATTTATGCGGGACCGCGGAAAGGGAGATTGGTTTTGCTATCCTCCTCATCCAACTCCGTGCCTAATCTTCTCCAACAAGAAGTTAGTCCTAAAGAGAGATCGTAGAGGTGATCGGCTTCTATTTATGTGTGTTATGTTTCATCATCTAGTTCCACTATTATTGTAATCACACTGACTGGATATCTTTGCAAACAGGGATGGTCCGCCCGATTTTAGTGGAGCTACACAAAATGATCAGATTGTGGTGTCCTTCATACACCTCTTTTTTGGCTACAGAGCCGGGTGAAACTAGCTGCCAAGCAATGAACACTGTGCCAAGGAAATGGAGCCATGCCTATGAACAACATCGATCAATTATATTTTTCATTTATTTGTACACCTTCTCACAACTTTGTCTTCAGTTGTGATGTGAATATTGGCGCTGATCTGCGAACCATTGAGATGCATTAGCCATGGTAGTTTCATTTGTATTTGATGGAATGTTGTAACGAGATAATCTTGAGGCAAGACACATGAATCCTAAGTTGAAACCTTTTTTTTCCTGCGGGAACCAGAGTTGAAACCTTCATAGCATCACATTACAATTTCATCAAAATTATGCATACATATAAACAAATCCTGAAGGATTGATAGCAATGCCAGAAACAATTCAACCTTGTTTTGCCGACATGTTGGACATCCTTCATCCGGCTCCACCTGCCATGCAGCAATATTGAGTGCACAACACAACTTCAGGGAAAGATTCACCCCGGTCGTTGCGCTGCAGTAGTAATGACTAGTGAGCAGTCAAATCACAGAGCCCCACCTTCGCCACAGTAAGTTGCTCGGACGAAGCAACCATCATTTCTCTGTTCCTTGAATCCGCTGGTACTCCCATATTCCCACAGTAATAAGTTGCTCGGGTGAATCAACTATCACTATATGCGCTCACATGTGATGACCACAGGAGCTATCCATTCAGATTGCATGTTAAAAAAAATAAAGGTCGATAACTAATGTGGCAAACTTTCAAAAAAAAACTAATGCGGCACCTCGGGCCAACGCGGCCAGATCGCATTTTGCACGAGAAATTACACACCATGTTTCATTGACATGTGGTCCCGTTCCAACATATCAGTGAGACGACAGCGAGTAGTAGGAGTATTTCTGAACCGACGTGTAGGCCGGGGCGCCCCTTCGTGAACCGTGGCAAATTGGCAACCGTCCACCGACTCTTCGCCTTTCCCTCTCGATTTGGAACTGCTGTCGCAGGCTCTTCCTCTCCCTCCTCCATTTTCCTTCAGCCCTTCACCCTTTCTTCTGCCATTGTTCGATCATCTTCTCCATGGAGGGAACAGGACGGAAACAACCCCGTTATTCTTGCCCCGATCTGAAAGATGACGTGGTGGAGGAACTCATTGATCGATGCGACGTCATCACCTCGGCTAGCATGGCAGGTTCGTTCAAGCCCATTCTTGACTCAACTAATAACATCATTACAAGGAACCCAAGAGTCAAGGAGCGGTTTGATCTCCCCTATCTTCTTCGCCGTGACCCTGATGACTGGCGCCGTCACGACGGAGGCCTCGCCCTGTGCAAGTTGATGCCGCTTGATAATGATACGTATGATGTTAAGATGCCATCGCTTGAGGGCAAGGCTTGGGCAGGCCCAAATGGATATTGGGTTGTTTACATTGGGTCCAACTACGAGTGGCAACTTGTGAATGTGTACACTCGTGACCAGGTTCCACTTCCAAAAATCTCAGCAGACTGCCTAGAGGTTGAGCACACCGGTATTGTACGCACGTTCAAATACAATCATGGTGACTGTCTTCTAAGGAAGATAGCAATTTCTCGAGTTCCCACCCGCTCTTGGAATTACAACAACTATGAAGTTGTTGCTATCTTCGACAAGCTTGTTGTCGTCGTTGCTGGTTTGACTCGATGGACATTGCTCAAAAATCAGTTTCTGTACACGCATGAGTATTGTGATGCAATTCAATACGAGGGCCTTGTGTTTGCTGCCACCACTCGTGGCACTGTTTTTTCATGGAATCGTTATGATTTCGGTAAGTTTGTCTTCCACCGTAATTATAATTGTTTCATCCACATGCATGCGGGTTAGCAAGTTTCCCTTTACTAATTAACCTTCTTCTTGTGTTTCAAAGGTCCTGTGAACATTCCACCACCTATACTTGAAATTTTTTATAACCAAGGGGGAGATGACGATGGTGATGATCACGAGCATGAGGACGAGCAGCGCCCATATACTCATTGGCGCCTGGCAACTAATTCTGATGGATCACCTCTTCTCGTGTGTATACATCCCACTAATGATGTTACTGCTAAGGAAGCAGGTGTAGTCTCCCATGGTCACACTCTCCGGACCTATTCCAACACCCGTTGCATGGTATTCGGGATGGATACTAGTGTGCTAGCGCCAACACCTTCTCCCTGGTACGAATTGACAGTCTTGGAGAAAACTCACTCTTCCTTGGACAAAACTATCCAATGATGGTGAAAGGCGATCCAACTGCTGTTGACACAATGTTACTAGCACCATTTATGACAAGCAACTGTGTCTATACCTCGGACATTAGCATGGTTCCCTACCCTGGTACTGATATAGTAGGCCGCTTCAGCCTAGATGATCAGTCCTGCGTTGGTCTCGAGATCGACAATAGATGCCCCGTCCAAGAGAATAACTTGTGGTTCAAAGCAAGCGTTTCCAACGCCGAGGAATGGTTGAGTTGAAGTTCATTTCATTGCTTGTTATTTGTTGTGTGGTGAAAACTTTAGTATTTATAATGTATACTCGTTGTCGATGTGGGTTGATGACCTGTTGTATGTAATAAAATGATATGCCTGTGATAAACTTACTAAATTTATGAATGACTTTCGAGTTGCTTCTGTGAGTGAGTGGTGCGACGAGGCAAAAAAATATTTTTCGAATACATAATTGTACGTGCATTGCAACAGGTTATCGGATGAGGCCAATCAACAATAGTAGTACACTATTTGTACTAGCTTCACATGCTTCGCGCATCGTGCGGGTGTTTTTACTGTAGCCATATTGTACGTAACCAGCACCTCGAATCCTCGATACTAGTACTATATAGTAAGTAGTAGGAGTAGTAGGGTGGCATGGGCCAGAACAAGCATTCACGTCCAGGATTACGGCACACGCCACCAGCACGACTTCCATCTGACACCATATTTCTTGGAGTCCGTGCTAGAGCAATCTCTTCAACCTCATCGTTTCTCTAACTCAGCCATCGCGCGGCGGGCGAGGTGGGGATTTGCTGATAGTCGGTTTCCTCAACCCCGGTCCCACTTGTAAGGCCAACTCCAATGCTCTATCAATATATGGATGTACTCTTCTTTCCAATACAAAAACTTGCATCCATTCTACTCCCTCCATTGCACAATACATGCCTTCTACTACCTCCGTCCTGGTTTATAGGTCCCCTTTGTAGTTTGTGTCAAATTTTGACTAAAGATTTAACTAACAAAATGTTAATGCATGTCAAGAAAAATTATCTCATTGGATTCATATTTGAACATAGTTTTCAAAAATATGATGTTTGGTGACATGCGTAAACATTTTGTTAGTTTAATCTATGGTCAAAATTTGGCACAAAATATAATGGGGACCAATAAACCCGGACAGAGGTAGTATTTGTCAAAATATATATGTATCTAGACACGTTTTAGTATATAGGCACATCCATTTTTGGAAAAATGGAAGTCAAGCATTTTGGAACGGAGGGAGTACACAATAAAATTTTTAAGTTAGCACAACTAGTCAAATCCGAGAGCACAACCGAAGATTTGGTCGGGTTCTTCCTCCTTTTGCCGACACGTGGGACATCCAGCATCCAGGTCGTGTCATGAAAGAAAATAGAGTGGTAGTTGATAAGTTGAAGCCACGAGATGTGCATCTTGGGTTAAACTGTAAATAGAATCTTACTACTCTTGAGTAACTCCAAAAGCGGCCACCGAAGATCTTTCTTGGATTTGTTTTTCATCACCAGCATGTCGAGGTGACAGATGTGCAGGTTCAGTGGGTCCTCTTGCATTTTCACTTTTACGTCGGGCCGCATGTGAGCAAACAGACGATGGGCTCCGCGCGTCTGCTGGCTGGCTGAGAAGAGAGATAGAGGAGGGCTGAGCACGGACTGCAGGAAATTTGTTCTACGTAACCAGCACCTTGATATTCACGTGTGGTTGTTTCTAGAATAAAAAAAGGAGGTACCCCTACTTATGTTACTCCCACTACGCCTAGCCTAAGGTTAGTAGGTGACCTTGCGCTTGGCTCTTCGCCTCTTCCGGAAGTCGATGGTTCTACAGTAGTGCTTCTGGCAATCTGACACCAAATCAACTGATGCACGTCCACCGCTTGTAAGCAAAAGTTTCTCCTCGTGCTGCGAGCCACCGCGACGCGTTGGCAAGGGAGAAGGCGTAATCAAGCTTCTCGTCGTTCTACAAGTTGACGGGACACATCAAAGTTATTTACTAGTAGTACGTACTCTCTCCAAAAAAGGGCTGACCATGTCATTGCTACCATCCCGTGCTCCATCGTTGAGTATGTGCACTATTCACGTGCCATCGAGGAGAAAAAATATTGCGTAGGTGCCATCGAAGTGCACGACTCACTTACGGAAAAGGGTTTCCCCCCACTTCCCCCCCCTGCACGACTCACTTACGCACTGCTTATCTGATTATCTCCATTTTCTTGCATGACACGTGCACCTTGATGCTAGATGTCTCGCGTGTTGGGAAAAGGATGAACAAAGCTCACGTAAAAGAAAAGAGTTGAAGAGCATAGATTCCCAACGACCGAGAGGAGCAAGGAACCTCGCGGTGGAGCATCTGCAAGGAACCTTGCGCGTTTTCCCCTGTTTTTTGCCGCCTGCCCACCTATAAACAACTAAAAGAACATAAACTTTTTGCTAACCACTAGAAAAGGTACATCAGGATGCTAAGTTAAAGATGTTTTATACTCCCTCCGTTCCCAAATATAAGTCTTTTTAGATATTTTAGTAAGGGACTACATACGAAACAAAATGAGTGAATCTACACTCTAAAATATGTATGCATACATCCGTATGTTGTAGTCTATTTGAAATGGCTAGGAAGACATATATTTAGGAACGAAGGGAGTAGTTTATATTGAATTATTGATAACCACGCAACAAGCCACGCATGTACACAAGCCAACACACTAACTCCATCCGATCCAACATATGCACATACGCGCACAGCATGGAGCACACAACACATGTACACAACACGTGCATGCACACACGCTCGGCCGCAGAATGCACGTGAATAACACATGCATGCGCACACACTCGGCTGCATGGAGGCGTGCACCATCCACGGTGACGTCCGGTTCGTCGTGCTACGGCGAAGCTCACACGCAACGGCGCATACGCATCTCTTGCAGCACCTCTTTGTCGTCGTTGCTCAACTACTAGTCGGAGATGAAGACGACCGCAGCCTCGGCCTTAGAGCTAGCACCGATGGAAAAACATGCACGCTGCATGCACACGAGCACATACAGAGTGCCCACGACGTGGTGGTGGTGCGTCCTCAGTCGCCTCTACTCCTTCTGCGCACGTTGTCTATCAAGGCAGCTGCATGCTAATGATGATGTGGGAGAGGCCAAGGCTGGTCATAGTGGGGAGTAACTTGTACTGTAACATATTACTATGTTACTCTAAACATCTCTATAAACCGGAAAGGAGGGAGTAGTAACATAGACTAGTGTCATATGCAGAGTATGGGAGCACATGATATTTCCCCGTCCGGACCGATCCCAAGTTGGCTTCTCACCTTCTTGGCCCAACAAAAACTCCTCCCCCCTCCCGCGCGCGCTTCCCGCCCGGTGCCAGCTGAGCCCACCGCTCCATGTTGATGGCAAGTCAGGACGACGCGAACTCTCACTGCTTCCGCCGTTGAAGCGGCGCGCCGACCGAGGGCACCGCCCGCTGCACACCCGGCATTTCAGACTACACAGTGGATAGTAACTTTTAGAGCAAGTACTACAATTAGATGACATAAGCAGGCTATAAGGATTTAAATATAGTATTTGTGCTTAGTTGAAGGAGAGAGAAGAGGAGAGAGAAGAGAAGCGGATTGTAAACGTGTAGCCGGTTGTACTCCAACATACTCTACTTTGTGAGACAAAAGGTGGGGCCATTATTAATGATATTGTATTTATACTAAAGGGACTAACGGACGCCTTAATTACTCCGGGTTTTTTAGACAAACCTTGGTGGGGCTATTATTGACTTTTTTGAGCTATTATTAACTTGGACGTGGCGTTTGGGGGCCAAAGGCCTACTATTATACTCACACGACCGACCTGACATGCTCTACCTTAGCCGCTGCTGTATCATATGGTTTCGCACCGTTCCAGATCTTAGCGCCGCCATGCAATTCTTCTCCAGCCCTCCTTCCGGCGTGCACCGCGAGAAGGGACAACAGTCCTCCAAACCCCGCCTTTCGTGATCCTGTACGGGAGAGGGGCGATCAGGTTTTTGGGGAGCACACTCCTGTGACTACTGCCAGCGACGACTTCCTCAACGGCAGCCTTCTTCTTTGACCTCAGTAACCTCTTCATCAACGACATGAGTGACAACATCAACCACATCGGTTCTACTCCCGTTGTACAGTATGTGATTCTGTCCTCCTCGTTTAGTCCGCATCATTACTTTGATGTTTGCAATTGTCGTCATGATCTATTTACTGCTGATTTGGATTAAATCTCATACTAAATTGCTCATATATTCAACAATCCAATCCAAAAACCTGATCACAGGCAATTTACTCCGAGTGGTTTTGCTGCGCTTTTGAAGCCGCCTACTTTTAAGGGGGTGCAATATAAAAGGTGGCGCACAAGAGCAGTATATTGTTTTTTTTTGCGAAAAAGAGCAGTATATTGGTTTCAGATCATGTACTGCTATGACGCCACTAAGGGTAAGCCTGAGGGCGATCTTAATCCTACACAGCAGGAAGCATTTCAGAACATGGATACCCTCTTCAAAGCCGCCCTGCTGAGTGTTCTTGACGATTCCATTGTGGATTCATATATGTCGTTTGACAGTGGCAAAGACATGTGGGCTGCGCTCGAGTCCACGTTTGGGCCCTCGGGTGCTGGCAACGAGTTGTACGTCATGGAGCAATTCTGTGACTACAAGATGACTGATGAGCGCTCTATTGTTCAGCAGACTCATGAGATACAGTCACTCTCTAAGGAACTTGAGTACTTTAAGTGTGTGTTGCCGGACAAATTTGTTGCTGGGGCCATCATTGCCAAGCTTCCACCTTCGTGGAACGATTTTGCTACTTCTCTGAAAAACAAGAGACATGAGTTTTCTGTTTTGGATCTCATTAGCACTCTTGATTTTGAGGAGAAGGCGAGAGCAAAAGACACACGTGCTCGGGTCGCTGAGGGAGCTTCTAGTGCCCACATGGTACACGAGAAGAACTTCCAGCCCAACCAACCCCAAAACAACAAGAACATATCTCAGGGGAAAGGCAAGTTTGATGCAAAGAACAACCCGTCACATTCTACCAACTTCAAGAAGAATTCTCATAACGGGAAGGGATACAAACCTCAATTTTGGTAGCACCGCACAAAATTTATATGGCTGCATCTACCTGCTGTCAGCTTCCCTCATGGTACTCCAGGTATTCCTACATTCGTAACTAGGTACAATGACCACCGCAAGATGAAATTAGCTTATTCGTACGTTGACTTGCTGAATGCAGTGCAGAACGATCCTGTCATGTGTGGAGGAGCAAACAAGCAGTGCAGCCGAAGGTGGAAATCAACCAAGGACTTATGAAATTATATGTAATCTTCCTCAGGCACGTCAGTATCCCCTTCGTCCAGATGATCGTGTTTTGTCATACCGAGCTATTGATATGTGCTACTGTTTTGCAACACCGTTTAAGTATAGCTACTGTTTTCCTATCTTTTCAGATTCAGGACAATGAATATGATATCAGGGGAACTGCACAATATGGACCCATGTTGAGTCATCTCTATTGCCTTATGTGTTTGCTGCAAATGTGTCAGCATCAATTGCAAGATGAGGAACCTAGCTAGCTGTGGAGTTGCCAACATGCTCAAAGTGCTCGCAACATTGAGAAGAAACAAGCATGCCTAGGAAATTAATGCATGCTCAGGGAGGCCCTTTGCTCAGAGAAGCATCGACCGATTTTCTTTATTTCCACACCTTCTCACAGCTTTGTATATTGGTTATAGTATGGTGAATCATTGAGATGCATAGACATGCTGAACTTTTGTTCTTCTGAATGTTAGTTTAATGTGAGTGTCTGCATCCAGTACCGCATCCTCTAATTTGGTGGATGCACACAGAGAAAATAAATCTCCTTAATCTACTCCATAACCACCCTATTAAATAGGCCTAGTAAGAAATCAGGCGCATGCAGTGGCCGGCGGGCACA
Source organism: Triticum aestivum (assembly GCF_018294505.1). NCBI lineage: Eukaryota > Viridiplantae > Streptophyta > Magnoliopsida > Poales > Poaceae > Triticum > Triticum aestivum. The sequence continues at coordinate 208,290,144 of NC_057795.1, read as the reverse complement.
TGCATCCTACATGCATGGCCAGTCATGCAGCAACGCAAAAGAAGAGAGCGGTTCTTGGGAAAAAGCGAGTAGTTAGTGCAGCGGGCCTTATAAACACGAACAGCTCGCTCTCCCGCTTCCGTCTCCCCACCCAATTACCCCCGCTCCCCAATCTTCCTCACTCGTCCAGAAAACACCGCTCACCTTCTTCCTCACTCGTACAGAAAACGCCTGCTCCTCTTCTTCCACTCCTACAGAAATCCCCAGCCCTCCTTCTTCCCCACTCGCACTGCCACTAGGCTCGTCTCTGGCTACTCTGCTCAAACCCATGAGCTCGGCGCGACGCCCACAAGGAAAATGGAGTCGGCTGGCCCCAGCGCCAAGAAGATGAGGCTCCCGCCAGCGGCGATGCCGGTTGTAGATCCTACACCCAGTAGCACGGGGAGAAGCGGCGAGCCCCCCCACCCGGATCTGAGGAACCGGTAGAATCTCCGGTGGACCGCATCAGCAATCTCCCGGGCGTCATCCTTGAGGAGATCATCTCGCTTCTCCCCACCAAGGATTGCTGCTGCACACAAGTCCTCTCAACTCAGTGGCGCCCTCTATGGCGCACCGCGCCCCTCAATCTCGACTGTCGTCAGATATCTGTCCTTCCTGAATTTGATCTCATCAGAGCCATCGTCTCTTCTCACCAGCAGGGCCCCGTTCAATGCCTCTACACCCCGACAAGCTACCTGCTATCCATAACCGGCAAGGTGGATGCTTGGCTGACATCCGCTGAATTCGGAAAACTCTAGCAGTTTGAGTTCTACCATTACCACGAAAGTTTTATACCACGAACATACCAAAAATTCGTGCCCACACCACCGTTGTCCATCTCGCGGTTTTCCTCCTCTCTCCACACTGCCACGTTCGCCCGGTGCCATCTACCAGACGATCTGGTACAAATTCTTCGACTCCCACTGCTAAAAAAACTTTCGCTTGTGGTGGTTTATCTGTTGGAGGCCTCACTGCACAACATCATCCACTCCAGTTGCCCTGCCCTGGAGCGCTTGCTGATTGTTTTGGGAATAGAAATCGGTATCAGTTGTCTCCAAATAAAGTTGCCTCGCCTTAAAAGCATTGGAATTTGTTTTAAAGGACAACAGCTCATCATCGAAGATGCCCCTTCACTTGAAAGGTTGCTCCTTCATAATTGTTATACACCTTCAGAAATAACTGTCATCTCTGCGCCCAAACTGGAGACCTTGGGTGTAATTCGTGACCCGTTTAATAATCACAAGGAGTTGGTGTTTGGCTCCTCACTTTTTCAGGTACCGTATATTATCATCTACACATTTGTAATCATATGCTGCGTTTTTCATTTGTGCGCTTTTATATCATCTTGGAGTACACTTTGGGTACTAATATTATGTTATATGCTCAATGAAGAGTTCGTCCATTGATAGCCTATCAATGCTGCTGGATTCTGTCAAGATCATATATATCAGTATGCATAGTTTTGATCTGGACATAATTATTGGCTTGTTGTGATGCTTTCGATCTCTGGAGAATTTATACATAGAGGTGATGATTTCATGCACATTGAAAGCCCGTATATATTGTACTAGAATTAACTGTTCAGCTGTCGTTCTTTCGACATACTCTTTTTTCATACCTTAACTGTTTTCAATCTTCATGTCTACTTAGGAAGAACCACATGGAGAAAAACATATAACCAATCGTTGGCGTAATAAGCACAAGGATTTTCTCAGTTCTCATGACATTCGTTTGAGGACAATAACGATGGGACGATATGCATCCAACCAGGCAAACAGAAGCTTTGTCATATTGTTCCTGTTGAACGCGAGGTTACTATTGTCCATGAGGCTTAATTTTTACAGCAAGAGATTTCTCACGGACGAACATGTTGAACAGCAAAAAAAGAAGTTTGAGGTGGACAAATGGGCTTCTAAATGTGCTCGGCTTATATTTACAATAAGTTGTAGACATCCTGAAATAATTTTTTTTGCACAGGATGTTGATTTTATGGATCAGACCGATCCATTTGTTTGTGACTGCAAAAAAGAGTGGTTGGGTTAGATGTTACTATCATGTTCAATCTGGGTTTTGTCTAAAAATTTGATGAACAATTAATCCTTGGGCTTTTTGTACCATTTGTATGCTTGACTTGCATGTTGTAGCCCTCGTACTCCCCTCCACCTGCCACTACACTGCCGCATCTTCCATGGCTGTTGTTCGTTCCCGTCCGAGGCCTTGTCATCGTTCTCCGCCTTGGTTAGCTCGTTGTGCCCGCCGCCGTCTCGCGTTGTCAACATGGTCAACAACCAAGAGGAATCAGGAGATGACTATATGTGGAGAGGCTGACAGTAGGGACCCACCAGGGTCATTGCATTTCGCAAGCAGGTGCCTCGTTATTACAAGCCAAAAAATACTTCCTCCTAATTGTTTGACAACTAGGTTCCACGCCATTGTCAATGTAGTCAATAAATGAGAAAATTACACAACGAGCAGATAACACCAGGGACCCAGCAGCTCGCCCAGTTGTTTTTTAGTTTCAGAGACAGAGCTCAACTGCGCGCTGTGCGGGGGCTGTGGCCCGTCTAGCCCATGCTTACGCTTTTATTAAGCACATGACGAGCCCAGTTGATATATTTTTTCTTTCTGAAATTGGCTAGCCGAGTTCTTTTTTTTGGAGAATACCAAAACCGAGGCCTACTTGCTTTTCTCAGCCCTGCTGGGCTGCAAATCTTTCAAGACGAGGAGGGATAAGAAATGGGCTTCCCCAGAAAATGGGCTATAAGTTGTAAGAAATGGGCTGTAAATTTTTAAACCAAAGCCAACCGGTAATTGCATTGAAATATCATTTTTTTCAGGATTTCTCTACTCTCTACTCTTATAAAAACCAAAGCCAACTGGCAATTACATTAAAATATCATCTTTTCTCCCACAAGATAAACTACTCATACAAATGCATCTTTATGTTCCGTGCAACGAACGGGCATCTTGCTAGTTAAGATTCTAAATTTCATTCATTTTTTTGCGGAGAATGTTTTTTGAATTTTATTTTGATATAATTTTTTGAAAACTATTTTTAACGTGACTCGAAATTTCGTGATTAAAAGAGTTCGGACCCCACTGAAATATGCAAAAATTCGTTGATTTTTTTAGCAGTGCCCAGAATATATGGTCTGTAATGCTAATAAAAAGAATATGGGCTTCAAATATCCTTAAGAATTAGCAAATGGGCTGTAAATTATTAAAAATAATGGCTAATGGGTTGTATGTTGTTTTCCACAGATTTGGAGGCTGACTTCTGGGCCTACTAGGTTGATGATGACGCTGCCATAATTTTTTTTGACGCGTACGCAAGGCTTTGTCAACTTAGTCAACACACAGCAGTGACTGTTGGATGTCCATCCAACGGCCGCCGTGCTTCTTCAATCTTTGATCTACCTGCTCCAGCCACCCAAACCAGCGCCGGCGGGACTACCTGCTCCCTCCTCCCGTGGCTGGCTGCGCTGCCGCCAGGCCATCCCTCTAACCACCCACACATCCTGTTATTTTCCGGCGACGTCAGCCTCACCCCGCAGCCGACCAGTCAGCGCTCGTTCTCCCCTCAGCATGGGCATTCGCTGCGGTGGCTTCGCCGGCTCCGGGTGGTTCTCTTCCTGGGCCTCGCACTCGTCCATCGCGTTTGTGCTCTCGGTGCGGTGAGGTCAACATGGTCAACAAACAACAGCCATCGGAAGAGGCTGACAGTAGGGGCCCACACAGGAAAATGCCTCCTTATTACGCGCAAAATAATGATTCCTCCACCTGATAGCTGGGACCCACCGGAAGGGTCTCTGTATTTCACGAAAAAATGTTCCCCCGGCTGTCAGCTCGGACCCACCAGAAATGCCTCCTTATTACGCACAAAAAAATGAATAAGCCCCCTGCTAGCTGGGACTCACCTTGGTGGGAGGCTGACTTGTGGGCCTACTAAGTTTACGGGGACGGAGGGCTTTGTCAACTTAGTCAATATGAACGACTCTAGCTCTAGTGACCGTACAATGTCCATCCAACTGCCGTAGTGCTTCTTCAACCTCTGGTCTTCGTGCTCCAGCCGCCCAAAGCAGCGCCGATCGTGCCGCGTGCTCCTGCCTCCCGTGGCCGGCTGTGATGCCGCGGAGGCCTCACCGCCCCTACTACTCCCACCGCTGGCCAGGCCATCCCTCTACTCACCCACACCCCCTGTTATTCTGCGGCGACGGCAGCCTCACACCGCAGCGAACCAATGAACCCTCGTACTCCTCTACGCGTGGGCATCCATTGTCGTGTCTTCCCCGGCTCCGCGTCGTCCCCTTCCTAGGCCTTGCCGTCATCCACCGCCCTGGTGCTCTCGGCGCGGCGTGGTCAACATGGTCAAGGAACGGCTTCCATCGGACGTGGACTGTACGTGGAGAGGCTGACAGCTGGGTCCATGGACCCAGCAAGGAAGTTCCTCCTTATTACGCGCAAAATAATTATTCCTCCACCTGACAGCGGGGACCCACCGGACGGGCCACCATATTTCGCAAAAAAAGTTTCCCCCCGGACTGCTGGGACCCACCAGCTACACCTTCGCACGCAAGGAATTGCGTCTGGGCAAAAAAACGATTCGCCCCCCTGACTGCTGGGACCCACCAGCTACACCTTTGCACGCAAGGAAGTCCGTCCGGGCAAAAAAAATGATTCGCCCCCCTGACTGCTGGGACCCACCAGCTACATCTTTACACGCAAGGAAGTGCGTCCGGGCAAAAAAAACGATTCGCCCCCTGACTGCTGGGACCCACCAGCTACATCTTCGCACGCAAGGAAGTGCGTCCGGGCAAAAAAAACAAAACGATTCGCCCCCTGACTGCTGGGACCCACCAGCTACATCTTCACAGGCAAGGAAGAGCCTGACAGTCGGGACCCACCTGGTCGAAGCGTACGTAGCGTTGTCATTCTGGTCGCGAATGTGTACGTACATACTGGTCGATGTAGAGGCGCGCACGTAGCATGTACACGTACGTACATCAGCGAGGGTGCAAGAAAGGAAATACGGCCACGCACGTACATACGGGCAGGGTCTTGAACACCTACTCGCGCATACGTACATGGCTGGGTCGGAACGGAGAAACAGCATCGTCGTCGTGTTCATGGGGAGGCAACGGAATGCGTCGTGTTCATGGGGAGGCAACGGAATGCGTCGTGTTCATCGGGAGGCAACAGAACGCGTGGGAGCCAACCGGCTTGGACGGAACAGGCGATGGAAACGAGGCCTGGCATACCGCAGAACGGAGGAAACGGCCTTGTGTTCGACCGGCCACGTTCTGAACGGGGTCCTGTTGGTCGGGAGGGGTGTGGCATACCGCAAAACGGAGGAAACAAACCTCCTACGGTCGAAACAGGGGTCCTGTTGATCGGGAGGGGTGTGGCGTATCACAAAACGGAGGAAACGGACCTCCTACAGTCAAAACGGGGGTCCTGTTGATCGGGAGGGGTGTGGCGTACCGCAAAACGGACGAAACGGACCTCCTACGGTCAAAACGGGGGTCCTGTTCATTGGGAGGGGTGTGGCGTACCGCAAAACGGGACTCCATGGGATACTGTTCATCTCCACCGCCGACCTCCTCCAGCCTCCATGGGCTACCGTCGACCTCCTCCAGCCTCCATGGGCTCCTGTTCATCCAGCCTCCACCGCGAGCTACTCCACCGGCTACTGTTCAACCACACCTCCACCATCTACTGTTCATCCAGCCCTCCATCGTCTACTGTTCATCCAGCCCTCCACACTACGGGGTCCTGTTCAACCACCCCTCCACGGGCACCCCTCCACCGTCTACTGTTCAACCAGCACTCCACACCACGGGGTCCTGTTCATCCAGAGGCAACGCCACCGCTCACTGTTCATCCACCCCCTCCCGCTATGCTCACTGTTCATCCAATTGATCGGCTTCAGTTAGCAGAAGTAGCGAAGGAATCGCTCCATCAGGTTCAGTTAACAGCCATCGATCGATCGCTCGGGTTCAGTAACACATAGTCTACAGTGCAATCGCTCAGGTTCAGTTAGAGCCCAACTAGCATTCATAATCACCCAACTAGCATGACTTTAATATCACTACCTCCTAATGTCTCAAAATAATTATCAAGCATCAAATTGATCATAGCATCCAATTCACTTTCTATGATAGTTTTTATTATACCCAACTTTGATGCTCATCATTCTAGGACCAATTTTATAACCATAGCAAATACCATGCTGTTCTAAAAGACTCTAAAAATAATATAAGTGAAGCATGATAGATCAACAATCTCTTCAAAATTAAGCCACCGCCGTGCTATAAAAGATATAAGTGAAGCACTAGAGCAAAAACTATCTAGCTCAAAAGATATAAGTGAAGCACATAGAGTATTCTAATAAATTTCAATCAAGTGGGCTTCTTCCCAAAAGGTGTGTACAGAAAGGATGATTGTGGTAAACTAAAAATCAAAGACTAATATCATACACGATGCTCCAAGCAAAACACATATCATGTGGCGAATAAAAATATAGCTCCAAGTAAAGTTACCAATGAACGAAGACGAAAGAGGGGATGACTTCCGGGGCATCCCCAAGATTAGGCTTTTGGATATTCTTGAATATCTTGGGGTGCCATGGGAATCCCCAAGCTTATGCTTTTTCCACTCCTTATTCCATAGTCCATCAAATCTTTACCCAAAACTTGAAAACTTCACAACACAAAACTCAACAGGAAATCTCATAAGCTCCGTTAGTGAAAGAAAGCAAAACCACCACATAAGGTACTGTAGTGAACTCATTCTTTATTTATTTTGGTGTTAAAACTACTGTATTCCAAGTTCTCTATGGTTCATACCACTTAATACTAGCCATAGATGCATCAAAATAAGCAAACAACACACGAAAAACAGAATCTGTCAAAAACAGAACAGTCTGCAGCAATCTGTAACTTATGCAAACTTCTGGAACGTCAAAAATCCTACCAAAATAGGAAGTTCTGGGCAATTTGTCTATTGATCAGCATAAAAAACAATCAACGCAAAAGCACGTTTCTGTGATTTAGCAAAACTAATTTCGTGCGTGCAAAGTTTCTGTTTTTCAGCAGAATCAAATTAACTATCACCATAGGTTATCCTATAGGTTCTACTTGGCACAAACACTAATTAAAACATAAAAACACATCTAAACAGAAGGTAGAAGCAAAATTTATTACTAAACAGAAACAAAAACAAAAAACACAAATAAAATTGGGTTGCCTCCCAACTAGCACTATCGTTTAACGCCCCTAGCTAGGCATAAAAGCGAGGATAGATCTAAGAAGTGTCATCTTTGGCACTCAATTCATAAGTAGCCCGCATGATAGATTCATAAGGTAATTTAACTTTCTTTCTTAGAAAGTGCTTCATGCCTTTCCTTAATGGAAATTGTAATCTAATATTCCCTTCCTTCATATCAATAATCGCACCAATCGTTCTAAGGAAAGGTCTACCAAGAATAATAGGGCACGAAAGATTGCAATCTATATCAAGAACGATAAAATCTACGGGCACCAAATTTCTATTTGCAACAATGAGAACATCATTGATCCTTCCCATTATCTTTTTAATGGTGGAATCATCAAGGTGCAAATTTAAAGAGCAATCATCAAGATCAAGGAAACCTAGAATATCACATAAAGTTTACGGAATCGTGGAAACACTAGCACCCAAATCACATAAAGCATAACACTCATGATCTTTAATTTTAATCTTTATAGTAGGTTCCCACTCATCATTAAGTTTTCTAGGCATAGAAACTTCCAACTTAAGTTTTTCATCAAAAGATTGCATCAAGGCATCAACAATATGTTTAGTAAAAGCTTTATTTTGACTATAAGCATGAGGAGAATTCACAACGGATTACAACAAGGAAATACAACCTTCTAAAGAACAATTATCATAATCAAATTCCTTGAAATCCAAGATAGTGGGTTCAATGTTATTTAAATCCTTGACCTCTCCAATCCCACTTTTACCAAATTTAGCATCAAGATCTAAAAACTCTGAATCATTGGGACGCCTTTTAACTAAAGTTGACTCATGTCCAGTCCCATCATTATTAAGATTCATATTGCAAAACAAAGAGCTAATAGGGGATACATCAATAACTTTAAGATCTTCATCATTATTTTCAAGGAAACTAGAAGAACGCGCCTTTACAAAGCAATCTTTCTTAGCACACAATCTAGCGGTTCTTTCTTTGCACTCATCAATGGAAATTCTCATAGCTTTGAGAGACTCATTGATATCATGCTTAGGAGGAGTAGATCTAAGTTTTAGAGAATCAACATCAAGCGAAAGTCTATCAACGTTTCTAGCCAAATCATCAACTTTGAGCAATTTTTCTTCAAGCAAGGCATTAAAATTCTTTTGAGAGATAATAAATTCTTTCACACTATTCTCAAAATCAGAGGGCATATTATTAAAATTTCCATAAGAATTATTGTAGGAATTTCCATAATTATTAGAGGAATTACTAGGGAACGGTCTAGGATTAAAGTTTCCTCTATAAGCATTGTTTCCAAAACTATTCCTACCAACAAAATTCACATCCATAGATTCATTATTATTCTCAATCAAAGTAGACAAAGGCATATCATTGGGATCAAGAGGAGCACTCTTAGTAGCAAACAATTTCATAAGTTCATCCATCTTTCCACTCAAAACATTAATTTCTTCTATAGCATGCACTTTTTTTACTAGTAGATCTTTCGGTGTGCCATTGAGAATAATTAGCCATAATATTATCAAGGAATTTTGTAGCATCTCCTAAAGTGATTTCCATAAACGTGCCTTCCGCAGCCGAATCTAAAAGATTTCTAGAAGCAAAATTCAAGCCAACATAAATTTTTTTGTGTGATCATCCATAAATTCAAACCATGAGTAGGGCAATTACGAATCATCAATTTCATTCTTTCCCAAGATTGGGCAACATGCTCATGATCAAGTTGTTTAAAATTCATAATATCGTTCCTAAGAGTGATGATCTTAGTGGGAGGAAAATACTTAGAGATAAAAGCATCTTTGCACTTGTTCCATGAATCAATACTATTTTTAGGCAAAGACGAAAACCAAACTTTAGCACGATCTCTAAGTGAAAACGGAAATAAATTAAATCTAACAATATCATTATCCGTAGCTTTCTTCTTTTGCATCTCACACAAATCAACAAAGTTGTTTAGATGGGTAGCGGCATCTTCACTAGGAAGGCCGTCGAATTGATCTTTCATGACAAGATTCAGCAAAGCATTATTGATTTCACAAGACTCAACATCATTAAGAGGAGCAATCGGAGTACTAAGGAAATCATTATTATTGGTATTGGAGAAATCACACAATTTGGTATTATCTTGCACCATTGCGACAAGTAATCCAACACACAAGCAAACAAAAAGGCAAGCGAAAAAGAGAGAGGAGAAGATTGGGAAAGAGAGGGCGAATAAAACGGCAAGGGTGAAGTGGGGGAGAGGAAAACGAGAGGCAAATGGCAAATAATGTAAATGTGAGGGAGATGAGTTTGTGATGGGTACTTGGTATGTCTTGACTTGAGCGAAGACCTCCCCAGCAATGGTGCCAGAAATCCTTCTTGCTATGTCTTGAGATTGCGTTGGTTTTCCTTGAAGAGGAAAGGGTGATGCAACAATAGTAGCGTAAGTATTTCCCTCAGTTTTTGAGAACCAAGGTATCAATCCAGTAGGAGGCTCCTCAAAAGTCCCACGCACCTACACAAACAAACAAAGAACTCGCAACCAACGCAATAAAGGGGTTGTCAATCCCTTCACGGCCACTTGCGAAAGTGAGATCTGATAGAGATAGTATGATAAGATAAATATATTTTTTGTATTTTATAATATAGATTGGAAAAGTAAAGATGCAAATAAAAGTAGATTGAAAGCTCATATGATAAATGATAGACCCGGGGGCCATAGGTTTCACTAGTGGCTTCTCTCAAGATAGCATAAGTATTACGGTGGGTGAACAAATTACTGTCGAGCAATTGATAGAAAAGCGAATAATTATGAGATTATCTAGGCATGATCATGTATATAGGCATCATGTCCATGACAAGTAGACCGACTCCTGCCTGCATCTACTACTATTACTCCACACATCGACTGCTATCCAGCATGCATCTAGAGTATTATTCATAAAGAACAGAGTAACGCATTAAGAAAGATGACATGATGTAGAGGGATAAACTCATGCAATATGATATAAACCCCATCTTTTTTATCCTCGATGGCAACAATACAATACGTGCCTTGCTGCCCCTGCTGTCACTGGGAAAGGACACCGCAAGATTGAACCCAAAGCTAAGCACTTCTCCCATTGCAAGAAAGATCAATCTAGTAGGCCAAACCAAACTGATAATTCGAAGAGACTTGCAAAGATAACTTAATCATACATAAAAGAATTCAGAGGAGATTCAAATATTTCTCATAGATAAACTTGATCATAAACCCACAATTCATCGGATCTCGACAAACACACCGCAAAAAGAGTTACATCGAATAGATCTCCAAGAAGATCGAGGAGAACATGGTATTGAGAACCAAAAGGAGAGAAGAAGCCATCTAGCTAATAACTATGGACACGAAGGTCCGTGGTAAACTACTCACAACTCATCGGAGGGGCTATGGTGTTGATGTAGAAGCCCTCCATGGTCGATTCCCCCTCCGGCGGAGCGTCGACGAAGGTTCCAAGATGGGATCTCGCGGATACAGAAGGTTGCGGCAGTAGAATTAGGTTTTCATGGCTTGTTCTGATGTTCTCGGAGTATGTGGGTATATATAGGAGGATGAAGTAGGTCGGTGACCGCCCGAGGGGCCCACGAGATAGGGGGCGCGCCCTCCACCCTTGTGGCCGCCTCGACTGCTTCTTGACTTGCACTCCAAGTCCTCTGGATCACGCTCGTTCCAAAAATCACGTTCCCGAAGGTTTCATTCCGTTTGGACTCCATTTGATATTCCTTTTCTTCAAAACACTGAAATAGGCAAAAAAAAACAATACGGGATGGGCCTCCGGTTAGTAGGTTTGTCCCAAAAATGGTATAAATGTGTAAAGTAAAGCCCATAAACATCCAAAACGGGTAATATAATAGCATGGAACAATCAAAAATTATAGATATGTTGGAGACGTATCACTGGTCTGGGACTGGCTGTCCAAGGTCAATGAAGGCATCTCAACTCAGAGAGACTCAAGAATTGATGTTCTTCGCAATCTTTTCAACCGCTTCAAGAGAAACGACAATGAAATGTCCAGCTCATGTTCGATTGCTTGACTGACATCACCAATGAGCTCCGTGCTCTCGGCGCCACTGAGATCACCAAGCATGAGATCGTGAAGAAGCTTCTGAGATCACTTGACAGCTCGTTTGACACCTTAGCCCTGATGATTCAAGAGCATCCCGACTTCAAAGATCTCGATCCGTTTGACATACAAGATAGGCTCAACACGCATGAGTTCCAGCTATCTGAGAAGCATGATATCTATGGTCCCAACTATGGCCGAACGCGTGCTCTGAAGGCAAAGGTTGTTTCCTCATCTGAAGAAAGAATCTGACTGTAGCTCTGGTGATCCTGAAGAGCTTGGCAAAGAGCTTGCAATGCTGGTGAGAAAGTTCCAGAAGTTCTCCAAGAAGAATCGATTTAGCAAGTCTTCAAGATCTAGCTCCAAGAACGACGAGGCTTCATCACATGACTACAAGAAGAGAACTTGCCACAAATGCAAGAATACTGACCACTACATCTCTGAGTGTCCTCAGTGGGATAAGGTGTCAGGACCCCGACTCAATGCCACATCGATCTAGCATGTAACACCTCATATCACTTTGCGGCCTCACGCACGGTATCCCCACGGGTGTCGCCTTACCTTTGCTCGGGACCGTTTGCGCCTTTTGGCACACGTATATGACAGTGTCGCTAGCATCCATATGATAAGGAGCCCGGGCTGACATGGCTAGTCGTAAACCCAAAGTGGCACTAACTTACAGGGACAGGCATCCATGACCCAGCATCGAACGTGTCGGTCATCAGCGAGTGAATCCAGGCTGTAGCACTGGGCTAACAGGACTCCGGTGAACCGGGCTGTAGCAGGCTAACAGGACTCGGGTAGACACCGCGTGACATTTCCCCGAAGGGACAGACACATGATCGAAGAAGGACACATGCCAGCCAGCCTAAGTGTTCCGGAGTAGTAGCAAGCTACCAGGGCTCAGTGGAAGCACTAGGAGACATTTCCCGGTAAGAGAGACTACCAAGGATAAACAACTAGATAGTCAGATCCCACACATAGCAATACACATTACACTTATGCATAACATGCAAGTATGTGCTGTACAACATGGCATCACAGCATAACCCAACAACTCATATAGATAAAGGCTCAGAAGAGCCATCATAGCATTTATTACAAACAGGGGTCACACGACCCATCATACAGAGCATACAAACAACAAGCGGAAGCATTACATGTCTGAGTACAGACATCTACAAATGAAGAAGGCTAAAGAGCCTGACTATCTACAACATCCGATCAAGATCGTAGCTGAGGTACAAGCTACTTATCGAAGTCCACGAGAACACTAGTAAGACCGAAGTCTTTGCTGCAAAAACATAAATAAAGCAACATGAGTACAAGGGTACTCAGCAAGACTTACATCAGATCCTATCATACATGCATTGTTTCAAGAGGGTAATGTGGGGTTTAGTTGCAGCAAGCCAGCTTTGACTCTGTGGCTATCCTGTTCTACGACTACCAGAACTTCTTTGAGGTGATATGGCGCACACGAGTCCACTAATCACCACACAATACACTACTATGGATTCATTCCCGTCTCCCTACGAGAAGGCCATCCATAGCACTCACACTTGTCTTGAGCATTTTATAGTATCCACTTCAAGTTGTCTATGTACCATGTAAGCATCCAAGAAGTCCATAACCGCGGACCCGGCTATTCGAATAGATCATATTAACCCTGCAGGGGTGTACTTCTTCACACACGCTCTCGCCACTTACCGCCATGTACACGTCATGTATCTCGACAACCTTCAAGCGGAAGCCTGGCGAGGGTGTCGGCCACGACCTGACTAACCACACAAGACTCTAGTCCAGGTTTATCGCCTATTCGGGTTCCATCCGCAAGGAGATCCGGCCGGGGTTTCACTCACGGCCCCAAATGATGTGTGCAGGGTTCCCAAGCCCACCTCGCCGGATGGATCTACGCTTGGTACACCGTGCCACTTGTGCCTAGTCTGTCCCAAGCCCACCTGGCCGGGTGCCACTCGGTAGACTACTAACACTGCCTATAAACACCAGAAACTAGTTGCGACTCCTGGACAGAGATCAAGTTGGTTAATAAGTCGAGAGAGTCAATTAAGGATCCCAATGTGTGGTAGTATCGAGTCATTGGACAACATACATAGAACTCAGTGCTTAAGGACGGCTCCAGTGAGACAACCCACCATGTACTCCTACATGGCCTCTCACCGCTACCTTTACCAAATCGTGTTCACACACTTAACTCTCAGCACCAGAACATATCGTAACACTCCAATTCATTCCCAATGAATCAGACCTGACACAACTCTAAGCAATAGCAGGCATAGCATGGTAGGAAGACATCAGTGGCTTCAATCAACTCCTACACATGCTAGTGGGTTTCAACTATTTACTGTGGCAATGACAGGTCATGCAGAGGAATGGGTTCAACTACCGCAGCACAAAGTAGCAGATGAATCGTTGTTGTCCTAATGCAATAACTGAGAGCAGGAGCGAGAGAGTAGGATTATATCGGAATGAACAAGGGGGTTTGCTTGCCTGGTAGATCAACAGGGGGGCACTGCTCCTCAGACAGGTACTCTGGAACGGTCTCCGGAGCAGGACCTATCGAGAAGGAACGGTGTCGGCAATCAATACACAAACATATGCTACAATATGATGCATGAGCATGGCATGTAGATGTGATGCTGCTTGAGCTAATGCAACTAGTATCCATTTGGTTGAAATCCATTTGAACCAAAGGTTCAAATGCATCTCCAAATTAAGCTCCTATATATGCCATAATGTGTTTCTCATATTCAGCATGTATAAGTTGGTTTGTCATGCATGAAACTAGTACAGATGGATAGATTACATTTTTCTAATAATTTTTCATATATAAATTATTTCAATCTGAGCTACGGTTGAATTTCTATGAATTTTTGAAGTTTTGCTAATTTTCTGGAATTTCCTGATTAAAAATAATTCCATAAAAAGGATAACTGCGTCAGCATGACGTCATCACTACATCAGCGGGTCAACGCGGCTGTCCATGTTAAATCTGACACGTGGGGTCCACCCGACAGTGTCATGGTTAAATAACAGAGGTTAATTAAATTTAAACTAATCCTAAACTAGAATTAGCAGGGACGGGCCCCACTTGTCATTGAGCCAGGGGAGGTCAAACCCCCTGGTCAACTGGGGCTAACACGCCGGCGTTTAGCCGCCGGCGGCAGCAAACGCGGCGGAGGGCGCGGGATTGCCACTCCGACGCCCAATCAAGCAGCGGAGGGCACGCGCGGGAAGCTGGGGCTCGCGCGCATCCACTGGTGCCCTCCGTTTCACCGGAGACGGCCTAAATCGACGGCGGCGACCACTTGGGCGGCGGCCGGAGTTCGGGCGCGAGCGGGATCGGGCTGCGGGGCACGGGGAGGCAGGGGAGAAGGGGGGGTTCGACGGCGGGGCTCACAGCGAATCCAACGGCGTCGTCGGCGAGCTCGGGGAAGGCTTGGGGCAGCCGGAGCGACGACGGCGATCTCGTCGGCCGAAGCTTGAAGACGACGGCGATGGCGATGAAGCGGAGCTCGCCCGGGTTGCTTTGCTCGGTGAGGAGGGAGAGGGGGTCGCGGCGGAGCTGGGAAGCGTGTCGAGGAGGTGCGGCAATGGCCGAGGCCACGGTGGCTATGGACGGCGGCGACGGTGATTTTGGCCGCGAGAGAGGGGGCGAGGGGGAGGAGATAATGGCACGGGAGAGAGGGGGATGAGGCCAGGGGGATCGGGGCGGCACCGAGAAGAAGCATCGCGGCGTCGCGCTGGCAGGGAAGGCAGGCAGGCGAGCTGGTGGCGTGGCGCTCCGCCCGTGCGCGCGCGTCGGCCACACGCGTGGCCGACTGGCGCCAGGAGGACGACGACGGTGGTGGGCTGGGCTGGCCTGCTGGGCCAGAGGCGCCAGGTAAGAAGCCCAAGTAAGGTTTTTCCTGTTTTGTTTTTCTTTTTCTATTTTTCTGACATTTGTTTTGATTTAATTAAAATATTAAATCATTTTATTACCTTATGCCAATTTTTGCAGGAGCTAACTATATTATGCCAAAGCTCCTGAGCAAATGGCATAATTTTTGGACATATATTATATATATGACATATATATATCCAATGCAAATAATTATCAGATTAATCCAAATGGCCAAAATAAATATCCATGAGCTCCTAAAATATTTGTTTGAATTTTACCTCTGACCAATATTTTCAGAGAGCAACATGAACATTTCCTTGGCCCCTTTTGGAACAATTTTTATTTGGGTCATTTCCAGAGATGATTCTGAGGGTTCCACCAATCCTCATTTCAAATTTAAATGGAATATAAACATGATGCACAAATGACTAGCTAGTCTAGGTCATACCAGACTAGGGATGTGACATAAGGAATCCAAGAAGAAGAAGAAGAAGATCAAGGAATATGATTCTGATGATAAGAAGAAGAAATCTTCAAAATCTTCCTCAAAGTCTTCCTCAAAGTCTTCATCTCATAAGAAGACCTCGTCAAGCAAGGCTCGTGCATTTATTGGCAAGGAAATGGATTCAGAGGAGGAGTCTGCTTCTGAGGAGGCAGAGGTGGAGTCTTAGGAGGAGTTTAATTCAGGCATGGCAAGCTTGGCTCTGGCATCAGCGTTCGTTGCAAAGTCCATCTTCAACACTAAAGACAATGGTCGCAGCGTTGAAGCCAAAGCTGATGATGATCAGGACAACTCTGCTCCTACCTACTGCTTCATGGCACGTGGTGCCAAGGTAACTTCACGCGATGCCTACTTCCAAACCTCTAGTGAAGATGACTTTGAATTTGAATCCAAACCTAGTTATAAGACACTAGCTAACATTGCAACTGAGCAACAAACTGATATGGAACACATTCAAAAGCTGCTAGACAAAAGCAATGATCTGTTGGATGCAGAAATGAATCAAACTCAGTCCTTAATCGAAGACATTAAAATTCTTCGCGTTAAGTACGAAGATCCTGAAAGTCATCATGAAACTCTCTCAGCCTCTCATGAGAAGCTTTCCTACGATTATCTTCAAAGGAAGCAGGATCTAGAGAAACTGAGAGCGTCTCATGAAGATCTTCAAAAGGAGAATGATTCACTACTCGCCCAATAGATCAGTACCGCTCAGGTAGAATTTGTTCCACCATGCATGAAATGTCTTGAGCGTGATAATGCTATCTCTGTTGTTGAATGTTCTACTGCCTCTGATGTAGCAATATCTTCAAATGATGATGTGGTAACTAACCCCTCTACTGAGGATGCCACTACTATTGCTGATGAGAATGCTAGGTTGAAGACATTGCTTGAGACTGGCATGTACAAAAGCCTCAAGGGGCATCAAACTCTGTGCGATGTCCTCAAGAAATAGATTCTGAACCAAAACCCTAGGAAAGAGGGTGTTGGGTTCGAGAGGAAGATGAATGTTGATGGTTCATATTGGACGCCTGAGCAGTACCCCAAAACCACCTGGGTTGCTGCTAAGGATCCTTCAGTGGACCCATCTACTTTATCTGGCTTCACTTGTGCTAATCCAATTGTCATTGATGAATCCTTTGATGCAAATTATAAACTGTTTAAGAATCAGAATGGTGAAGTGTTTGCCAGGTACATTGGTACTAACTGCAGGAATGGGTCACCCAAGAAGAAGATCTGGGTGCCCAAAAGCTATCTTGAGAAGCTTCCCGTGAATGTCATCATGACACCACATGGGAAGAAGACAAACCCTCGACCAAAGGCGTCATATGGTCCAAAGGCTTCATACAGACACAGGACCACTTATGGTCACCCTAACGTCAATGTTTTGTAGGAGAATCGCTATGAGACTCATGAATATGAGCATGTTTCATCCAACCGCTATGTTCACAAAACTAAGAACTTTTTTGCATATTCTTATGAGTATTATTCTCCTCCTACGAAGGTATTTACTAGGGCTCCCAAGCCAAAGTTCTCAGATGTTGCACTTAGACTCATTGCTTCTAAGCCACCCCTGAAGATGTGGGTGGTTAAGAAGAATTAACTTCTTTTGCAGGGAAAGGTCTCCAGCCGGAAAGCAAAATCCTCTGACAACAATGTTGGACACCTAAAACATCTCGTGGGACGCAAGATAAAATTCTCAAATGGTCTTATCATGTATTTTGTCCCAGGGTTCCTTGACGAGCATCCTATCATGCCTAACCAGGATTTAAACTTTGATAATATGCTTGTTCGCCACATGTTTCTACTTCACAATACTCTTGGTGAAGCCTATCCCGCTAACTGCACTGTAGGGTACAACTCCGAAAGCCACTGAATGGATCATGGATAGCGGCTGCACCAACCAAATGACTGGTGATCGAAGTCTTCTAATGGATTCAACCCTACGTCCTTCTACTAAGAGCCACATCACATTCACTAACACTGGTAAAAGTAAGGTATTGGGTCTTGGTAGAGTTGCTATCTCAAAGGATCAGCACATGGATAAAGTGATGTGTTACAGCCTGGTTTTTGCCCTCTTTTCTTTGCCTGATTTTCAGCTGATTTGGTTTGGATTTGGAGTTTTGAATCATTCCATTTGGACTTGACCACTTGGGTATCCCTTGATTTTCACCCAAGTGTCCCCTCTCCTCCTCTAATCCATCATTTCACCCCTCGCCAACCCAACAAAATTGCTTGGAATATTTTTCTTAAATGAAAAATATTCATTTTGCCCCTAAAACCCTAGCTAAACTCTTTGACCTCCAAAGCAACCCTCATTTTTGTTGCCCCAAAAATCCTGAGAAAAATCCCAAATATTCTTTGGACCCTAGGGCACATTTCTGAGCAAAAATATTTCACCACTCTTTGGAGTATTTTGGCTACAGAAAATAAAATCACTTCTGGGCTGAAATGGTAGTTTCTACAGCAACTACCTTTTTACTAGCTCCAATGTAGCTGGTTTTCCCTAAGATTATTCACCTTAGTAAGAGTCAGTAAAACCCCAAAGCTCAGCCCTTGAATCCCTGTGGTTTGACCACAGTAACTCCCCAAAATTTATGTCCAGTAACTTAACCTCATCACCATTTTACTTCTACTGCACCAGGAACCAAACCGAGCCATGGTAACACCCAAGTTTACCTAGGACTACACACCAGGTATCATGGTAGTGCATATGTGTCCTGATGTCACGGTCCACGCGGTGACCGCGTTTGTCCGAGCGTGCTGGCATGCCAAACGCGCGCTCTACGCGTTGCCAACGCCTCTGTGGCGTGCGTGCTCGCTGCTCGGCCAGCCAGAGCGTGTCCCCCCTCGACACCATGCTCGTCTCCACCCTCTTAACTCCACCCTGCCGCTCGCCGATGCCAGAGCTCGCCGCAGCGAGCACGGGCACGGTCCGGCCAACAGCACAGTGCCCGTGTACTCTGTTCGTCCCTTTCCTCCTCGCTCATGTGCTCGTCCATGTCCGCGCACAGCTCTCACATGACCCCCGTCGCCTTCCCCCTCTCTCTCTGACGCCGCTCGTCGCCGGGCGCCGTGGACAGGTGTCCACCGGCGGAGCCCAAAACCCCCTCGCCGCTTGCCTATATAAGCCACCCCCAACCTCCTCGAGCACCATCCCGCACTCTCTCACACCCCACAATCTAGTAGGAAGCCGCAGCCCGGCCGGGCAGGCCGCGGGCTGCCGTTCTGGAGCCGAGCTCGCTGGCGATCCCCTCTGGACCGTTCCCGCAGCTCCGGCCACTCCCAAGCCAAGGTGACCCCGCTAGGGCCTCCGCCTCTCCTCCGTGAAGCCAACGCGCCTAGCTAGAGCCCCTGGAGCCGCCCCTAGCCGCCGTCTTCCTCATCTCCGGTGACCACCGTGTTCTGCCTCTGCTTGCGAGGAAGAATCCGACGTCGTCCGGTCACTGTTAGCCATGCTACGGGTACGGGCAGGTGCGCAATCATCTTCTCCATTGATCCCTCCCTCTAGTTTTCCTCCAAGAAGCCTCAACACCGGCGTAAGCTCCGGCAAAGCGCTGCGCCTCTCTGTTTCCTTCTCCCCTCCCTCCGGCCTGACTAGCGGGGCCCGCTAGTCAGCCACTCACTACGCGCGCGAAGCGGTATGAGTGGTGGCGCCCTGGGAGAATACGCCTTCGACGTCACCCCCGCCCCCCTCTGTTTTCTTTTTCAAATTCATTTAAATTCTAGTAGCATTCAAACAACCATAACTTTTATTCTACAAGTCCAAATGCATTGATTCTTTTTGCATCGTGTTCTGTGTCCAAAAATCTAATAGCACCCAAAAGATGGGATTTTTCCTTGCTGTCTAGATTTTCTGGCAATTTTCAGAAGGTTTCTTGATATTTTCATTTGTGGTTTTTGAATATTTTTCAGAGGAACTAGCTTGTCTTGAGGATCACCAGGAGCCTTGTGAACCTCATCAGTACTAAGGCAAGCCACAGTAACATTTTCATGGTGCCACTTCAATATTTATGATTTTCATACTTGAACTTATGAATATTGATGCATTTAAATTATTTATATAATAAATATATTTTGTTATATGCTTATTATGTTAAAATACTTGAACTTCAGTATGCTTGAAGTAAATATCGTTGGCAAGATGATGAGAACTTAGTTGCAAGTGATAAATAAATAATATGGTCATAGAGTTTGATGAGTAATTTGAATATTATTTTTGCATGAGGTATAATGATGATAATGCTAGAAATAGTTCTGGTATAAGTAAAGAGAGGTTTTAACTAGTATAGTAGCATGAGTTTATGTTGGCTCCATGGGAGCATAGTTAGTGCAGTATTTGCACGATTATGTGATGCATATGTTAAGTGATGCATGGTATGGCAGTATGACACCGGTTATTTTCTTTTCACATTAAAGTTGAACCTGATTAATAATTCAACTTGAACATGTTGTTGACCGGGTCGTGGTGCCGCTGAAACGAGTCTTTCCCAGTGCAACCACATTTGCCGGTATGGGACGGCCTTAATGTGTTTCATTTTCGTGCCTCTGGTCGGTACCTCAATTTAGGGAAGGTTATGGGCGTGCTATACCCTGGCCCGGTAGGTAAGCATAACCATGTGAGCCCGTTGTTAAGTTAAGTTTGGTACCGGATCCCAGTGTGGATCATGGCCACGACGGTGGTCAAGGTGTCTGGAGGTAGACACGGGGCCACCCAGGACTAGCCCGGTGGGGTCTGAGTTGGAGGGGTCGGGAGAGTGTCATGACAGTGAAATGGTTTTGTCGGAACACTGTTGGTCCACCCAAATGGGAGAGTGAGGCCATGGGTTCCGTAGTGTGGGTACAGTGTACTAACCTCTGCAGAGTGTTTTTAATCTATCGATAGCCGAGTCCATGGATACGGACACACTCGAAAGTAAGGTACACCATGGGTCAACACTTAATAAATATGCACACTAAATTGCACTAAGGATGGCAGTGAGGTCATCGTGTTGAGTTGGACATGAGTTGTCGGGTTGTGATCGCCGTAAGGATCATGGGCCACGAGTTGGTCGGGTTGTGATCACCGTAAGGATCACGGGCCATGAAATGGTCGGGTTGTGATCGCCCTAAGGATCACGAGTATGTTTTGGTAATATTATGTTTGTTGGTCACACCTGGTAAGCAAGTCGAGAGAATGAGTACCTGTTGAGCATTGTCACAACATGTTGGATATATAGTTGCATTGTCAACTAAATTAGATAAATATCATAATATTGTCTGTCATCTTGTTTATGCTTATTGTGAGCTTGCAAGTACATTCAATGTACTGACCTGGCGTGTCATGCCAGATTTTAGGAAAGTCCCGTTGGAATGGAGTGCAGTCTGAGTCTAGACCGTGTCCACGTTGGTGTCCTTGTGCTATGGAGTCCCGCTACGTCGTTGTTTCGCTGCCGAGTAGTTGTCATGATCGAGGCCCCTTTATGTTCACTAAATAATGTACATATTGTTCAGCCGCACCGTGTGTGCCGCTTGGCCTCGCTAACTGTTGTAATATGAACTATGTTCCGCTAGCATGAATAAAGCGGTTGTTTTCTGTACCATGTTGTTGTGTGTTGCCATAAGACAAGGTCTCCGGGCTGGCAATGCAGGGTAAACCGGTTGCTCTGAGCCGGGGTGCCACATGATGCTTGTTGAATCCCTTGGTTACAACCTAATGTCTATGTCAATGCTCTGTGATCTGAACATGATTGGGATATTTGGAAAATATCATTGTCTTGTGCTAATGGAATCTGAAAAATCTCTAGTCTTCAAAGGCTATTGAAGAGGTGATCTGTATATGGTAGATTTCTCTGCAGGACCACAACTTGTCGTATGTTTTCTAGCAAAGGCTTCAGAATGCTGGCTATGGCATCGGGGTCTAGGACATGCGGGCATGAGAAACCTGTACACTCTTGCAAAGAAGAAGCACATCATTGGCATCGAGGGCGTCAAGTTCAAGAAGGATCATCTATGTGGTGCCTGTGAAGCTGGAAATATGACAAGAGCCACGCATACCTCAAAGACAATCATGACTACCTCATGCGCCTTCGAGCTGCTTCACATGGATCTATTTGGCCCCACTCACTACTCTACTCTCACTACTACTGCACATCTCTATGGCTTCGTTATTGTTGATGATTACTCAAGATACACCAGGGTGCACATAATTCTCTATAAGACTGAAGTGCAGGATGTCTTCAGACGCTTCACAAACCAGGCCATGACGAATTATGGCATCAAGATCAAGCACATCCGAAGTGACAATGGTACCGAATTCAAGAACGTTGGCCTCGACATTTATCTTGATACCTTGAGCATCACACACGAGTTCTCTGCTCCTTACACACCTCAGCAGAATGGCATCGTGGAGCGCAAGAACAGAACACTCATTGAGATGGCATGAATGATGCTCGATGAGTACAAGACTCCAAGAAAATTCTGGCCTGAAGCTATTGATACTGCATGCCACATCATCAATAGAGTATATCTTCACAAGTTCTTCAAGAAGTAATCTTATGAACTTCTGACTGGTAAGAAGCCAAATGTCAGTTACTTCAAAGTCTTTGGTGTTAGGTGCTGGATCAAAGATCCACATCACACGCCTAAATTTGCACTGAAAGCACATGAAGGTTCTATGCTTGGCTACGAAAATGACTCGCACACCTACAGAGTCTTCAACCTCTTTCACTATAAAGTGGTTGAAACTGTGGATGTGCGGTTCGATGAGACTAACGGCTCGCAAAGAGAGCACCTGCAAAATGTGCTAGATGAAGCTACACCAGGTGAAGCTATCAAGTTAATGGGTACTGGAGAAATCATACCCACAGAGGAACTGGCTGAGGATGAGATCATCATTTCTGCACCTAACCAACCTGAAGACAATGTTCAGTCCGAAGCCAATGCTGGAGACGAAAACAACAGTCGGTCAAATCAAAATCTTCGTCGAGCTCACCCTCGGGTTGCAAATGAAGTCCAAATTGAGAAGATCATTGATAGCATCAACGCTCCTGGCCCTCTCACTCGATCAAGAGCTACACAACTAGCAAACTTTTATGTCACTTTGCTTTTGTCTCTATATCTGAACCCAAGAAAGTCAAAGAAGCCTTCATGGAACCTGAATGGATTCAAGCTATGCAAGATGAGCTTCAACAGTTTGAGCTGAATAATGTCTGGGAGCTTGTCAAATGTCCTGATCCTCGTAAGCACAATGTCATTGGCACGAAATGGATCTTTCGCAACAAGCAAGATGAACTTGGACAAGTTGTCAGAAACAAAGCTCACCTCGTTGCTCAAGGTTACACACAAGTGGAAGGAATAGACTTTGATGAAACCTTTGCTCCTGTGGCTCAGCTTGAAGCCATTCGCATACTGCTGGCTTATGCCAACCATCACAACATTCTTCTGTACCAAATGGATATTAAGAGTGCCTTTCTCAACGGCAAAATCGAGGAAGAAGGGTATGTCGCTCAACCGCCTGGTATACCGCTCCATGATTGGTTCTTTGCTCTATTTATGTGCATCTAGGCCTGATATTATGATTAGAGTTTGCATGTGTGCCCGATTCCAAGCGTCACCAAAGGAGTCGCATCACCTAGCGGTGAAGCGAATACTTAGATATTTGGCTCACACCCCAACACTAGGATTATGGTATCCAAAGGGCTCAACATTTGATCTGGTTGGATATTCTGATGTTGATTATGCTAGTGACAAGGTTGATCGCAAGTCCACTTCAGGAACATGTCATTTCTTGGACGATCTCTTGTCTATTGGTCTTCAAAGAAGCAGAACTGTGTATCACTCTCCACTGCTGAATCTGAATACATTGCTGCTGGATCATGCTGTGCTCAACTTCTCTGGATGAAGCAAACTCTCAAGGACTATGGCATCAACACGAAGAATGTGCCACTCTTCTATGACAATGAAAGCGCCATCAAGCTTTCCAAGAATCCAGTTCAGCACTCAAAGACAAAGCACATCGAGATTCGTCATCACTTTCTCAGAGATCATGTCAACAAGGAAGACATTGACATCATTCACGTCAACACTGAAGAGCAACTGGCTGATATCTTCACTAAGCCCTTGGATGAGAAGAGGTTTTGCAAGCTGCGATGTGAGCTAAATATCTTAGAATCCTCAAATGTCCAGTTAATGGACACACATCCCAACGCTTATGCATGTTGATGACTTAGATGTGCAACACACGAAGTAATGTATTTCTTCAATCAATGAAGACTTACCCTCTTGAGTGTGAATACATTAACATGGAATTTAACTTCGGAGCGCCACGATAATTGTGCATCGTGTCAAGGTCTAATACTTCCTATACGATGGGTAACGCCACCACCAAAACTTTTGAAGATTTTCATTTGGCATCATGACTGAATTATCTTCGCATTTGGATTGTCATCAACATTGGTTTATCTTCAGATCTATATCTTTGCAATGTTGATTTGTCTTCAGTAATAATTATATCTGCATTTGTGTTTTGTCCTCTACAGCATTCACTTATAGCTATGTCTTCATGTTGCTATTTTTCTGACCTAAGTGAATGTGATCGGACCCTAATCTCTCCTGTGCTACTCCCTCAAATTCTTCCAGTCCAAGTCATGTGCATTCTGTTGACACTTGTCGAATATCTTCTCTGCATCCTTGTCAGCAGAAGATACAGAGACACACATTTACAAACTGATTTTAATGTTCTATCCTTTTGACTGAAAACCGGAGAAGCCGGGACAACCACCCGACAATCCTGGCGTGCGTGGGAACATAGATCAACTCTTGATAAGTTGCATGCACGCCACGTGTTCCTCATATGTGAACTGCCAGGGGCACCTGCATAATTGCGCTGCGCCGCCCTCCTCCTTCTTATAAATACACACCCCTCGCGGTCAAAATTCCTTCTTCCACCTCGCCACCTCGCTCAAACCCTAGCGCCTCCGCTAGCTCGCATCGACGCCAGAGACAAAGCGCTTAGCTGCCGTGACTTCTTCGACGCCGTCCTCACACTGGCCGCGAACCTCTTCCTCTCCGCCGTCTCCGTAGGTGTCTTCCGCCGCCAAGTTAGGGCGCGGGAGATTGGACTGCTTGGCCTCCTGTCCACTTTGTCTTGCAGTTTATCTGTGGTAATTAAAACCTATTTTTTACAGTCTTTTCAATTTGTCAAATCCATCCACATCAACCAAAAGTGGTTTATACACTTCCAAATCTAGATTTGTCTTTTTCTGAATCTCATATTTTGCAAAGTATGTTCACTTATGCATCAAAACTAGTTAGATTCCTCACTTGTACCTATTCACGGATTCGTACAAATCTGGAACCAGCTTCCTTCAATAAGTGAATGTATTCGCACTGTGAGGTCAATGTCTTCTAAACTGATTTATCTTCAAAATCTTCTGAGAATGCATATGACCTATTTCCCTTCCCTCGCATCTCTAATGTTGTCACAGGTACATGTCCATGGGAGAATACCTTGGTTCTCATAGTCCGAATTCACTTGCAGAATTCTTACAGCGGCACATCGAATCTCCTGAAGCTAGTTCTTGCCTGACCAGCAGACGGAAGCCTTTCACTGTTTTGAAGCCAATCAGTCTGAATGTAATGGCTTCAGAGAAGTCTGCACGGAAAGGAGGCAGGCAACACCGTGGCAACACTTCACTTGATTTGCCTGAAGATCTATATGAACTCTACAAGTCTGACCCGGAGGAGAGCTACACCCAGCGCAAGAACCGGATCCAGTGGATCCAAAGATATTGGGCAGAGCAATGGTTCAAGTACAGGTTTGTAACACCTCAATATGCTGAAAAGAATGCCATCAAGCGCACGTGGGGTGACTGTCTGTACCGCGATTTGGTACCGAAGAAGAAGGCTGAAGCTATTGATCAGGGGTTCTATCCCTATGTGGTCAGAGGACCACAGCCTGAGAATGCTGACCTAGCTTCTCTCCTATGGTGTCGTGAAGACAATCTTTTCAAGCACAACTTCCAATTTGCAAAAGATTCAGCGGCTAAGAACCAAAAGGAGTTTGGCCTCAACTTCAACCCTGGCGCCTCCGCTCCAAGACCAGATGGAACTCGTGAAACAAATGAGAACATGATTGGCCCCTTCGCCAACTTCGACGGGCTTTTATCTCATATGCTGCCCAGAGAGCTGCTCTGGAGCAATCTGCTGAAGAAGCTAATTCTGATGATGCTCCATCACCACCAAAGCAGAAGAATAAGAAGGCAAAAGCTTCAAAGCCATCTACCTCTGCTGCTACAAAAGATTCAACCAAGAAGTCACTAAAAACTGCACCGGCTGAATCCAGTGTGCAGTCTAAAGATCTATCTCACGTGTCCAAGAGGACCAAGAAGCCATTGCCCAAGAAGGCTGCTGGGCAACCCCTCACCCCTGTTCCCATTCTGCGCAACGAGGAAGACACCATTGATCTGTCCAGCAATGAAGATCTTGGTGATGAAGCCCTTGAGATGTTGATCAAGAGTAAGCAAGAGGCGGAGATCTTCAGTGATCTGCCCCTCTTTGATGCTGACATCTTGAACAATTTCATTGATGAGTGGTTCGACGACCAGAATATCAGCATTGACAGTCTGCAGCTGCCAGTGGGCATCAGCGTCACATTCCACTCTGCAATTGCTAATGAGCTGGCCCTGGCACAGAAAATCGTCGAGCTCAAGAACAAGATTGAGTATGAGAAGGCCCATTTCAAGAAGAACATGCACAAGCTCAGTGTGACAGATGTGCAAATCTTTAAGAAGATGTTGCATGACCTCAAAACTGAATTTCATAAGAAGCATGAAGAAGCCAGAGGCTCTCGAGAATGCATGAAGTCTTATGCTCAGAAATGTGTGCAAGCGCACAATGAAGCTGAAAAGAGGAAAGCTCTTGGGCATCCTGGCATTGATCCTAGAATGGCTACTAAGAAGAGCAAGAAGCATGCTAAAGCTAATCCTGACACTGCAAGGCAGGGACAACCCAGCATTGTCTTCCCTGCCAACATGACTGGCTCGAAGCCAAAGGTCCCCTCAGCTGCTTCTGAGCTCAAGAAGACTAGGTAGGCCGAAGTAGAAGCCAGGAAGAGGAAGCACAGGGATACATCTCATGATGCCCCTTCCAAGAAAAAGTTGAAGACTAAGGGCTCTATGTCTTCAAGGAAAGAGCATGTTGCTGCTCCTGAGCCCCTTGTTGTTGAACCCATCTCTGTTGCATATCCTGCCTCTGCTAATCGCGAGCACCATCTCGTTGTTCATGAGCCTGCTCCCATGGAGGCACCAGAATCTGATGAAGTTCCAGCTGTTGACCCCAACACAGCTGACGACATTGGTCATGAAGACAATGTAGTTGATGATGAAGTCCTTCCTCAGCTCGAGCGCCAGTTGGTATCATCGCCTGCTCCAACGAGCAGTGAATACATTATCATTGGTCATCCATTGACGCCAATTGCTCAAGATGACTCCTGGGCTGAGGGCCAACAAGAAGATACCCCTGTTCAAGATGTGACACCCCATACTCCACCAGATCAAGTTACCTATCCGGTACTTGATGATGACAATTACATGGAGACCACTCCATCTTCAAAGGCATCGCCAGCGTTTCATAGGCTTCACAAAGGTCTCAAGCCATCTGTCTCCATGTCCACCATTCCAGAAGAAGATTCACAACAATCCAGCTCAATGGCACGTCAAGTGTTCCCTGAAGAGAATCCTTCTGTGACTGATCAAGCATATGCAGCTGTTGTTGCTGAAGACATTCTGGCTGCATCAGCCGATGAAGAAAGAAGAGAAGAAGAAAGAGAAGCCACACCCCCTGTTGTTGATCAAGTCATTCTTGAAGAGAATCTGATCGTGCCTGACCCTTCGGTCGTTGACCAAATGGAGGTTCAAAACAATGAGGCTGCCACCAACAATGCTACTGAGGCCAATGACCCTGTCATGGCTGAAGACAATGTGGAGCCTGAAGCCAATGTGAACATTGAAGCTACTGTGACACCAGTCATCACTAATGGCGCTGTTCCTCCACCATGGTCACACACCATGGAATTGGCCTTCGATCATAATGATCATCTTGTCATTGTTTGCTAGCCAATTATGATTCCTCCTACCGCTCCAGGACCACAATATGACTATCATCTGGAGCGAAGGCCTCAAGTCCAGAAGCCAAAGCCGCGTCTGCCAAGGCTTCCTAGCGTTGTAACTGCCCAAGGCTCATTCAGTGTGCTCAGTTTTAGAGAAGACAATACATTCTTTGACAGTGCCAAGAACCCTTACAAGAAGCCAAGGATCTCATCTGACAAATTTTGGGGCCACCAACGGCGAAGCTATTACTCTTGCATTCTGTACAATCAAGACAAGATTTTTCTGCACACGCGTCTGGATTGTGATGCTATGGTTGGGCTACCATGTCTGGAAGAAGCCCTTGACTGCTTAAGGGATGTTGGTCTTCTGTCATTTGTCACTAATAAAGAGCACTGGAATGAAGAGCTCCTCCTACAGTTCTATGCCACTTTACACATTCGAGGCTGCAACAGGGATTTGAAGACTTGGATCCTTGAGTGGATGATAGGTGATGTGCATCACGAAGCCAAAGCTCAGGATATTATCGAGCTAACTTCCCTGCCCACTCCAGGTGAGCTATACGAACCTGGTTGTTCGCTTTATCAGAATGAACTGTAGAGCATATTTCGGAAGCCTAAGCCGAACATGAGCCAAATGCTTAGCATGATGAAGCCTTTGCCCCAAGACGCTGAATATCCAAATGAATTCTTTGTTAAGGACATCGAGTATCTGCAATGCACAGTATATCACATTTTGAGGCATACTCTCTGGCCCATCAAAGGATATTCATCTGAAGCCAAACTTGAAGGCTCCATGAAGACTTTGGTGTTCTATATCGTCAATGGCATCAGATTCAACACTCAGGATTTCTTCATCAAACAACTTGCTGCTTCCGGGATTGATCTGTTTGGTCTGAAGTTCTATGCTCCATGGGTTATGTGCTTGACTAAGTTTCATTCAACTGTTGACTATCGACCATAAGCTTGCAATCACATTGTCTTCTTGCCTGATGTTGATATGTTTGTTGAAGCCATCTACCCTGAGCCTGCAAAGAAGCCCCTCCATCTTTAGAATGTTGAGTTTCAAAGCTTCACACAGCCCATTGATGGTGTTCATGTGCCCAATGTTGGAACTCATGTCTATCCCTTGGCTGGAAACCTGTGCCTACCGCATCGTGCAAACACCAAAGCCACTGCAAGCACCATTGCACAAAGGCCTCAGAAGCGTCCTCGTGTTCTTAATCATCGTGAGCTTCTGGTGGCTTTACATCAAAAGCATGACAAACATCATGATTGGCTAAAGCGTCAGATGAAGAGTATCTTGGTGTATGTCAATCACATTCGCAACTTAGCCACCAAGAACTCGTTTGTTGCTCATGAAGCTTGTCGCCATAACAGGAAGAGTCTCACTTTGCTCTGCCCTGAAGATGAACTTCGCACGGATGGCTTCACTAAAAATTTCAAGTTTTACTCTAGCCCTCCTCAAAATGCAAGTTGGCGTCGCACACCCTCCATTGAAGATTATGAGTACTCATCCTCGGCTGCAACTATTGTTGCGAGAGTCGTCGATGAAGAAGATGACGCCACTTCGCCTGTTCTCGCTGCTCAGCATGATGATGATGCACAAGGCCCGTCTGCACCACCTAACTCCACCGTCGACCCTGCTGCTCCAACATCATCTCCAACTAGGAATGAGTAGAAACTCTATGTCTTCAAACCTTTTTGGTCATTACTGACAAAAGGGGGAGAAGCATATGAGTTGATAGTCTTCAAGGGGGTCCATATGGGTGGTTGCTTAATTTTTTTTGCTTAGTTCTTACAACTCTTGTTCTAAAACATTGGGCTTTTCAGTTGTAACACTTAAACTTGATGGTCGTCTGCTACTTTTGCTACCACTATGTGATGCGATGATAAATTCCGCATGAAGTCATTCTTCAAAAGTCCATTTTCCGTTATGCATATCATTATCTTCATTATCTTCTTATATGCATGATGCATTGTCTTCACACTTTGAAGATGGCCTCCACAAAGCAAAACCTTCCATGTGCATTTTCATTCAAAAGCAAACTATTTATATGCACATCTTCAGGGGGAGCCTCGTCATATTTATGAAGACAATACTCACAACACTGAACTTTCACATACTTTTATCCCCGTTGAAAACTTCAACTAGTTTGTCATCAATCACCAAAAAGGGGGAGATTGTAAGTGCATCTAGTGCCACCCCTAGTTGGTTTTGGAGTATTGACGACAAACATGGTTGAGGGACTAATGTGTTTGTGAGAATTGCAGGATAACACAAGTAGTGTCCCTCATTGATTCGGTTTACCTACTAGAGATGACCCCTAAAAATGTGTGAAGACATTGAAGACAATGGTTGTTCATGAAGACATTCACGACAAATATTATGACACGTGAAGCTATTCACTTGAAGACTATGGAGTGCGAAGACATAGTTGTTTTGTAGTTTACTTTTCTTCCTATTGAGTCATAGGAACCACCGTACTGTTAAGTGGGGTCCAAGTGAACAAAGTCAGAGTGACTGAAGTGATGCTCAACCAAATCCTATGTCTTCGAGCGAAGAGTGAGAGCAAATCATATACAGAGATGGATGAGTCAGCTTTGCTTGTAGCCCAAGCCAAGCTGCCGCAGGTGTTTGAAATCTGACTATTGGACACGTGTCAGTTCCTTAGTGACCCAGGGTCATTTTGGACAAATCAGGTTGGGTTGCCTCCTGGCTATAAATAGCCCACCCCCCTACACCATAAATTGGTGGTTGCTCAGAGTTAGTGCATGGCTTTTGTCGTTTGAGAGCAACCCTCCTCCGGAGCATTTGAGAGAGAAATCCTTGCGAGGACAAAGCCCAAAACACCCAGAGCCAAAGAGTGTTAGGCATCACTGAAGTCTTTCTGTCCGCGTGATCTGAAGACTTGTTACACATGAGGACTGTGAATCCTCCAGCCGGCTAGGTGTCACATTATGAGCATCCAAGAGTCATTGTGGATTGCCGGTGAATGAAGTCTATGAAGGTTTGGAAGTCTACCTCGGAGACTTACCAGAGTGATTGGGCGAGGACTGGGTGTCCTTAGCTCAAGGGGAATAAGGTGAAGACACGGTCTTCTGAGTTAAATCTCAGCCTCCCTAACCAGACGTACAGTTGTCACAGCAACTAGAACTGGTCTACCAAATCCTTGTCTTCTTCAAGCTACTGGTTCTATCCTCTACTCTCCCTACTTTACAGTTGTCTTTGTGAAGTCATTGCTTACTTGTCTAATCTGTTTGACTTCACCCTGTGAAGACTATTATCTGTTTAGCTTTGTACTATCTACCTTTCTGATCATGTCTACCTAGTTGCAATTAGTCTTCATGCTTTCATTATGTTGTATGTTAGACTTATGCTTACTTAGTGTAGTTTTCATTCCGCTGCTTACTATTTAGGCTCAGTTACTTGTTTGTCTTCAAAGCCACCGTGTTTTGAAGACTTTCATAAAAAACACCTATTCACCCCCCTCTAGTCGATAACTAGCACTTTCAGAAGGCACTGTTCACACTTGAATGGTTGGCCTTCGAGGCTAAGTAAAATCAATAATCCGGATTCTGGATACGACTTAAATGAACACATGGCCAAAATTGGCCGAGTAGTTTTAGAGGCTCGGACATGGAGGATTATTGTGACGCCCCCAATTCAATCGTACACTAATCATACACGCAAATGTGTATGATCAAGATCGGGGACTCACGGGAAGATATCACAACACAACTCTAGACACAAATTAAAAATAATACAAGCTTCATATTACAAGCCAGGGGCCTCGAGGGCTCGAATACATAAATTTGAATACAAACGAGTCAGCGGATGCAACAATATCTGAGTACAGACATAAGTTAAACAAGTTTGCCTTAAGAAGGCTAGCACAAAAGTAACAACGATCGAAAAGTCAAGGCCTCCTGCCTGGGAGCCTCCTAACTACTCCTGGTCGTCGGCGTCCGTCACGTAGTAGTAGGCACCCTTGGGATAGTAGTAGCCGTCGGCGGTGGCGTTTGGATCCTGGGTCCCACCATCTAGTTGCAGCATCCGAGAATAATGGAAAGAGGTGGAAAAAGGGGAGCAAAGCAACCGTGAGTACTCATCCAAAGTACTCGCAAGCAAGGATCTACACTACATATGCATCGGTATCAATGAAATGGGTAGTATCTATGGACTCAGCTGTAGAGTGCCAGAAGAGAAGGGGAAAGCCTAGCCTATCAAAGACTAGCATCTTCAAGCAGCTCCAAGCATCTTGCAGCAATCAGAAGAGCATAGAATAGCAGTTTATATTTAACAAACATGTTGTAGAAATAACGCCCAGAGATCCTTCCCCGACTCCCTGTGAGAAAGCAATCTCGGAGCCACATATCCATTACATGCCTCAGCATTTAGTATCTAGTTCTAGCTGTATCGATCGGGATACAACTCCGAGCATCCGTTACCATGGACCCGACTATTCGAATAGATAATACTTCCCTACAGGGGTGCACCAACTTACCCAACACGCTCGATCAACTCCGGCCGGACACACCATTAGGTCATGACCGCCCTCGGCCGATCAACACACCATAGTCCTACCTAGGCTCATCAGAGAGGCCAGCACGCCGGTCTACATCCTAAGCGCGCAGGGGTCATGGGCCAATCGCCCTTTGCACTCCTGCATGTTGTGTACGTGGCCGGTGAGCAGACCTAGCTACCTCCTTAAAAAAGTCATGTGCTTACGCAGTCCAACCCAGTGCGTGTCGCTTAGTCGCTGACGTCCGTTGAGCTTCCGGCTGATACATATGATGCAGAGTGCCCATACTTATTCTCGCGTGGTGGTTAGTGCGAATATGCTCACAAATATGCTCGCGCGGGTACCCCTCAGGGCCGACCCGACTTTAGTATCATGGTTATATGGTAAAGCCATAGTAACCTGTGTCCAAAAAACCAAGGGGGAATCCTGAGGAATCACCCTCGATGGAATTCCACCTGATGTAATCGTTAAGGTGAACATGGGAGGAATCACCCTCGAGGTCCACACTTGAGAGGTTGCACGACAGATTTGTATCGGGAGTGGTGAAGTAGGAATCACCCTCGATGACCATGACCGAATAGATACACTACAGAGTCATCATTAGGAGTGCGTTACGAGGGATCACCCCCGGCACTCGATAGTAGCGCCGAAGAGTCGAGCAACAAAAGGGACGTGATGTGATGTGAGGTGTCGGGTATGGTCGTCGATCACGTTGATTGAGTCACCGATGATGAAGCAGGGGCAACAGGGACAAGGTGGGGGTCACTGATGGATCACCAACCAACCTATACTAAGCAGTTTAGGATAAGCAGGTAGGTAACAATAGTAGGTACAAAAGCAGGCTATGCATCAGAATAGGAGCAAACGGTAATAGTAGGAAAATCTAATGTAAGCATGAGAGAATGGAATGGGCGATATCGGGATGATCAAAGGGGGGCTTGCCTACAAGCTCTGCTGAAAGGGAAGAAGGCTCGTCGTTGACGTAGCCGATCACAGTAGCATCATCAGCGGTCTCAAGGTCTACTGGAGACAAGAGGGGGAAGAAACAATAAATACAAAGCAATTAAGTGCAATACTATGCATGACAAGACAATAAGCAGCGCTAGGGGTTTTCTAGCGCGGTGCTACACAATACCGGCGAAGGAGGATAACATCCGAGAAAGTTTTCCCAAGGTTAGGGATTTTTCGGACACATGAAAGAGAGGGGATGTTTGCATGTTCGCTATACTAGGGATGTGTGGAAGATGAATGGACTGCGTATTCGGCCTCATCCCGTTGTTCTAAGCAACTTTCATGTAGAAAGCATGTTCATCTGAGTTACGGATTATTTTATATGATTTATCGAAGTTTAAAATGATTTTCTGGAATTAACAGTTTCAAATTCAAACACAAAGAAATACTACATCAGCATGACATCATGGTGAAGTCAGCAGTCAACCAAGCCAGTTCAGGTCAAACCTGACGGCTGGGTCCCACATGTCATACACAATGGGCTAACAAAGCGTTAAATTTAACTAATCAGGATAATTAGTAGGTGGGCCCCATCTATCAGTGACTAATCTAGTTAGCAGATTAGTTTAAGTTAATTAAGTTTAATTAAGCATGGGGGCCCACATGTCAGCGACTGGTGCTGCCCAATCAGCATAGTTGACCGAAGTCAACCTGGTCAAGCGGGGCAGCGGGGGCCACTCGGGCCATTGGTTAGCGACCCAGCGGGTGGCCCTGGGGCGGCCATGTCGGCTGGCTGGTGACGGAGTGGCTCCAGCGACCAAAGCAACAGCGGTGCCTCACCGGAGTTGGCTGGAGCCGCACTACAGGGGGCCTCCGGACCGGCGGCTTGGACCTATGGGCGCGACCCGGCATCGCGCACGCGATGGTGACGACGGCTAGCGTCGGGGACGACCGGAGCATCGCCAGTGGCGAGAGGAGGCGGCGGTAGCGTTCGAGTGTGCTACGGGGATGGCGGCATGCGGCCCTAGCGGCTAAATGGAGGACTCCGGCCGCACCGTAGAGGTGCCCCGAGCACACTGACGTGCTCGGACGGCCATGAGAAGGACGGTGACAACGGCAGCGAGCTGCATGACGGAGCTGAGCTCGGCCTATGGCGGCGAGCATGGCTATGGGCGAGGCAGCAGGGGGAAACGAGAGGGGAATAGGGCAATGCTCACTGCAGGTCGGTAGTGGAAGGCAGTGGGCTCAGGGGAGGGTCAACGGCGACGAGATCGGTGCCAGAGCGTGTCAGAGCCAAGGAAGAAGAAGAAGACGAGGCAGGCGCTCTGATAGCTTCGAGCTTAAAGTCGAGGGCGCAAACAACGTAGCGGTGCTCGACGAAACTCCTGGGCACGACGACGTGGCACGGGGCGGCCGGTGGCCGCTGTCAGCTCGGCGGCGAGGCCACGGGCGCGCTCGGCGCCGTGGATCTGGAGGAGAGAGGGGATCGCAGTGGAGAGGGAGAAGAGAGTGAGCAAGATCTGGGGGGAAGCGGGGGAGTGGGCAGAGTAGGAGGAGGGGAGGGGATACTTATCCCCTAACGCCGACGGCGACGAGTCGACGTGGTGGCGATCGGGCGCGCCCCATCTCGCGGTCGGAGGAACAGGAAGGGAGGGGGAACTGATCGGGGAGCTAGGCGGCCGGCTGGGCAGCCCAAGTGGTCGACTGGGCCGGCTGGGTTGAAGCCTAGTAGGGGGAGGGGGTTTGTTTTTCTTTTGTTTGTTCCTGTTTCATATTTAAATACACTTTTAGTTTAGTTTTGTTAAATATAAAACTTGCACCAAAAATAGAGTTGAAATTAAACCACTGCCACAATTTAGTTTGAGGTTAAATAAAATAATTTAGCATTTTTATAAAACCAAAAGGCATTTATTTAAATGATTTAGCCATTGTTGTAAACAATTGTGGCATTAAAACATTTTACAAAAAGGTTGGTTCACCACCAATATTAACAAGTGAAAAATTGCCACATGATGAAAAATTTTGTTTTCATTTTCGAGAAGTTTTGAATTTTGACTATAATTTGGATTTGAAGTTGAATTGTGTTTAAATGCAAATGAGGATTAGCAACAGTAAGAGTGAAGCCATGGCACCATCAACAGGGGATTACTATAGCATGATTCTCCGGTGATGGAGTCATGTACCTAGGGTAGGGTCACAGACCTGATCTAAGTACCCTGCCCAAGGACACCCTTAGAAGAGATCACCTTCCAGTCGACCTACGAGAGACTCACTCGACTGACTTGAAGGACTCGACCACGAAGACTCACTCACCCTAAACCACCAGAAGGTCAAGAGGCACTCTGCACTGCAACGGTCTGTAATTAAGTAGACTTTATGATAGTAAAGACACTTAATGTACCTTAAACCCTTCATTACGTCGGTTGGCTGGGGTCCTGGCGCACTCTATATAAGCCACCCCCCCTCCACAGGCAGAAGGGTTCGGCACCCTGTAATCCATATACACATAATTCACTCGACCGCCTCCGGGCTCCGAGACGTAGGGCTTTTACTTCCTCCGAGAAGGGCCTGAACTCGTACACCTCTTGTGTTTACAACTTCTCCATAGCTAGGACCTTGCCTCTCCATACCTACCCCCTACTCTACTGTCAGACTTAGATCCACGATAGTTGGCGCCCACCGTGGGGCAGGTGTTTTAGCGATTTTGTGGAGAAGTTGCGATTCTTCCGAGTACTTTCATCATGGTAGCTGCTGGAGTTTTGGTCGAGGGTCGAGAGATTCGTCTCGGTGCTCTCACCTTCGTCGCCGACGACTCCGCCTGGCTCCAGGAGGCTCCACTCGACGTCGATGCGCTCCCCGTCCGCGGTGCGACGCATTTTCGCGCATGTGTCCGCGGCGTTCTGCTGCGGCAACCGTCGACCCCATATCGGTCGACTCCCCTATCGACCACCCTCCCGGTCTCCCGCCAGCGCAAGCGCTCGGGTCGGTCGAGGCTTCAGCGGTGGGTGAGACACGCGGTGGCTCGCCAGACGGCCACCACCCAAGTTGCGGCAATCGAGCCCGACGAATCTCTCTACGGCCTGTTCGATCTGTCGACTGGCTCCGTAGAGACTGCATCCGAATGCGATAGCAGTGATCCAGCGGCGGAAATCCTGATGGTCGACGGGCCTCGCAGCCCCCCTGGCTTCGCCCGTGATGGTGGGGCAGGCGACGGAGGCGACCCCGCACGAGACCACGAAGAGTACCAGCCCGAGCCACTCGACTCTCTGCAAAGAGAGGAACTTCGCCGCAGGAACATGGATGCCCTGCATACTCCCATCGCAGGAGAAACCCCCGAGGCTCGCGCCTTGGAGGAGGCACGTTTGGCCAATTTGGCCGAACGCGCTCGCCTGGAGAATCTTCAGCGAGCACTCGACGAGCGCGCGCGGCAACGAGTTCCCGACGCCAGTCGACGTCAACTCTTCCCGCCGACTCAGGTATATCGAACCCCAATCCAGAATTTAGCAGCTGCGACCCGTATAGCAGAGTCCATCCAGCCCTCTCAGTCGGAAGCTGGCAGAGGCTTGATGCAGATCAGGGATCTGCTCCGGGCAGCAGGAGATCAGAATTCAGCCGTGTCGCAGTCGCGCAACAGAATTCACAGTCGATCCGTCGCTGCGAATACGGTTCAGTCGGCTCACAGTCCCAGATCGCCTCCGCGGCGTGAAGGGCGCGAGAATCGGCGAGACCAATATGGAGACCGACACGACCGAGATGATAGGCGTCGAGTGCCCACTTCCCCTCCGAGGGGTGGGTCTTACGCTCCTCGGCAGCAAGATGACAGACGTCAGCTCAGTGCGGGGCGAAGAGTTCCAGTCGACCCCAGAGAACCAGGCTTCGACGCGCGATCCATTATCGTGCAAGGCTTGGTCGACCGGAACAGAGCCCATCGAGGTGGACTCGACAGAGATGCGCCCACGAGCAGTCGAGTGCACGTTTCTGGTCCGGAATGTTTCAGCAGAGCTATCAGAGCCGCAGTGATTCCTCCCAATTTCAGGTTGGCAACAGGAGTCAGCAAGTTCACCGGTGAGTCTAAGCCTGAAACTTGGCTTGAGGACTACCGAGTGGCGGTTCAGATTGGTGGTGGGAATGACGAGGTGGCCATGAAGCATTTGCCCCTCATGTTGGAAGGTTCTGCCAGAGCGTGGTTGAATCAGTTACCTCCTAGCAGCATTTACACTTGGGAAGATCTGTCCCGAGTGTTCGTCAGAACGTTTGAAGGAACTTGCAAGCGACCGGCTGGATTGACGGAGCTGCAAGTCTGCGTGCAGAAGACCAATGAGACTCTCAGGGAGTATATTCAGAGATGGATCACTTTGCACCATACTGTGGAGAATGTGTCTGATCATCAGGCAGTCTGCGCCTTCAAGGATGGTGTCAAGAACAGAGAATTGAGTTTGAAATTTGGTCGAACCGGAGACATGACCTTGAGTCGGATGATGGAAATTGCTACCAAGTACGCCAACGGCGAAGAAGAAGACCGACTCCGAAGCGGCAAGCACAAGCCGAGCCAGTCGGAGAAGGGAAACACCAGTCGGAAACAGAAGCGGAAGGCTGAACCGGCAGCTCCTGGAGAGGCTCTGGCCGTGACTCATGGAAAGTTTAAAGGGAAACCAAAAGGATCCTGGAACCCTAAGAAGGTAAAGGATAAAGAAGGGAACGACGTGATGGATATGCCGTGTCACATCCACACGAAGAAAGACGAAGAGGGGAATATCATTTACCCAAAGCATACCACTCGCCAATGTCGACTCCTGATCCAGCAGTTTCAAGGAAAACAGTCTAAAGACAAGGAAAAGGAGTCGGACAAGGCCGAAGACAAGGAGGACAGTGAGGAAGGATATCCGCATGTCAACTCCACTCTGATGATCTTTGCAGATGTGGAAAGCAAGAGTCGATTGAAAGTCATTAACCGCGAGGTGAACATGGTTACCCCAGCAAAAGCAAATTATCTGAGATGGTCCCAAACACCCATCACATTCGACCAATCTGATCACCCGACTCATATTGCCACCCCTGGGAGGCAAGCTTTGGTGGTCGATCCAGTTGTCGAAGGCACTCGACTGACAAAAGTGCTGATGGACGGTGGTAGCGGGCTGAATTTGTTGTATGCAGACACACTGAAAGGAATGGGCATTCCGATGTCCCGACTGAGCACCAGTAACATGAGCTTTCATGGAGTTATACCAGGGAAGAAAGCCGAGTCACTCGGCCAAATAGCTCTGGACGTGGTGTTTGGTGATTCGAAACATTTTCGCAAAGAGAAGTTGACGTTTGAGGTCGTGGATTTTCAGAGTGCATATCACGCCATTTTGGGGAGACCAGCTTATGCACGGTTCATGGCTCGACCATGTTACGTGTACCTCAAATTGAAGATGCCCGGCCCCAAAGGAGTGATCACTGTCACCGGTGATCGGAAAAAGGCAGAAGAGTGCTTTCAGAAGGGCTCAAAGATTGCTGATTCCCAGGTGACAGCGGTCGAGTTTGAAGAATACAAGCAAAACGCAGATCCGAGTGATTTGCTGCGATCCAAGAAACCCGCCACAGAATCTGCATTTCAGTCGTCCGGTGAGACGAAGCCTGTTCACATTCACCCGACCGACCCCGATGCAGCCCCGACCCACATCTCCACAACACTCGACCCGAAATAGGAAGAAGCGCTCATCCAGTTCCTCCGTGAGAACTGGGACATTTTTGCATGGAAGCCCGCTGACATGCCAGGTGTTCCCAGGGGACTGGCTGAGCATCGCCTAAGAGTCGACTCATCAGCAAAACCAGTCAAAGAGCATCTTCGGCGGTCCGCCGTCCAGAAGAGAAAAGCCATTGGTGAGGAAGTGGCTCGACTGTTGGCGGCAGGATTTATCCGAGAGATATACCACTCCGAGTGGCTCGCTAATGTCGTCATGGTTCCTAAGAAGGACAAATCGCTCCGAATGTGCATTGATTTCAAGCACATCAACCGGGCCTGCCCGAAAGATCATTTTCCTCTCCCTCGCATAGATCAAATTGTTGACTCGACCGCGGGATGCGAGAGATTGTCTTTTCTAGACGCCTACTCCGGGTACCACCAGATCCGTCTGTACGGACCCGACGAGGTAAAAACAGCTTTCATCACTCCATTCGGGTGCTTCTGCTATATCACCATGCCATTCGGCCTCAAGAATGCCGGAGCCACATTTATGCGAATGATTCAGAAGTGTCTACTCACTCAAATCAGTCGGAATGTGGAAGCGTATATGGATGATATCGTCGTCAAGTCACGAAAAGGTTCCGACCTGCTCGCTGACCTCGCCGAAACATTTGCCAACCTCAGAAGGTATGATATCAAGCTCAATCCATCAAAGTGCACATTCGGAGTTCCTGGTGGCAAGTTACTCGGTTTTCTCGTTTCCGAGCGAGGGATCGACGCTAATCCAGAAAAGATCGGCACTATTCTCCGAATGAAACGCCCTGTGCGAGTGCACGATGTCCAGAAGCTTACTGGATGCTTGGCCGCATTAAGTCGATTCATCTCACGACTCGGTGAAAAGGCATTGCCTCTTTACCGACTGATGAAGAAGGCAGACAAGTTCGAGTGGACTCCAGAAGCTGATGCAGCGTTTGCCGAGCTAAAAGCTCTGCTCTCCACCCAGCCGGTGCTTGCTGCTCCAATCAGCAAAGAGCCTCTGTTGCTTTATATCGCAGCCACAGGACAAGTCGTCAGTACAGTGCTTACGGTCGAGCGGGAAGAAGAAGGAAAAGCTTTCAAAGTTCAGCGCCCAGTGTATTATTTGTCTGAAGTCTTGACTCCATCCAAGCAGAGATATCCTCATTATCAGAAGCTTGTGTATGGAATATACATGACCACAAAGAAGGTTGCTCATTATTTCTCTGATCATTCCATCACAGTCGTCAGCGACGCTCCACTATCAGAGATTTTGCACAACAGAGATGCAACTGGTCGAGTGGCGAAATGGGCGATTGAACTTCTTCCCCTTGATATCAAGTTTGAGGCAAAGAAAGCCATTAAGTCCCAGGCAATAGCAGATTTCCTCGCCGAGTGGATTGAACAGCAGCAGCCGACTGAAGTTCACTCGGAGCATTGGACCATGTTTTTTGATGGCTCTAAGATGTTGAATGGTTCCGGTGCTGGGGTTGTCCTGGTTTCCCCCAGAGGAGATAAGCTCAGATATGTGCTCCAGATTCACTTTGATTCCTCCAACAATGAGGCAGAGTATGAGGCCCTCTTATACGGATTGCGCATGGCCATTTCACTCGGCGTCCGTCGCCTGATGGTCTATGGCGATTCAGATTTAGTGGTCAACCAAGTGATGAAGGAGTGGGACGTGAGAAGCCCAGCCATGACTGGATACTGCAGTGCAGTGAGGAAGCTGGAAAAGAAGTTCGAGGGGTTGGAGCTCCATCATATACCCCGACTGAAAAATCAAGCAGCTGATGATCTAGCAAAGATAGGTTCCAAGAGAGGAGCCATTCCGAGTGGTGTGTTCTTGGAGCATATACACACTCCGTCAGTCAAAGAAGATCCTTTCACCGAAGAAGCTCCACAGCCCAAGAGTGCCACAGATCCGACTGAGGTTGAAGTCCCAGCAGTGGTCGACTTGGTCATGGAGGTCTTGGTGGTCATTCCCGACTGGACAGTTCCGTATATCGCGTATATCCTGAGAAAAGAGCTTCCGGAGGATGAGGAAGAGGCTCGACAGATCGTCCGTCGATCTAAAGCCTTTACCGTAATCAAAGGACAGTTATATAGAGAAAGCGCGACTGGAGTTGGTCAGAAGTGCATAACACCAGAAGAAGGTCGAATCATCCTTAATGATATCCACTCGGGGACCTGTGGTCATCATGCGTCCTCTCGGACCATCGTGGCCAAAGCATACCGAGCCGGATTTTACTGGCCAAAGGCGAATGAGATGGCAAAGGAAATAGTGGATAAGTGCGAGGGATGTCAGTTCTACTCGAATATGTCGCACAAGCCTGCATCAGCTCTGAAGACCATTCCACTCGTCTGGCCTTTCGCAGTATGGGGGTTGGACATGGTCGGTCCTTTGAGAACAGGTCGAAGTGGCTTCACGCATGTACTGGTGGCAGTCGACAAGTTCACCAAGTGGATTGAGGCTAAACCAATCAAGAACCTTGACGCCGGTACTGTTGTTAGCTTCATCAGGGAACTGATATTCAGATATGGAGTCCCGCACAGCATCATTACGGATAATGGGTCGAACTTTGACTCGGAGGAATTCAGGGATTTCTGCAACTCTCAAGGCACACGAGTCGACTACGCTTCAGTCGCCCATCCGCAGACGAATGGACAAGCAGAGCGAGCCAATGGCCTGATTCTCAAGGGATTGAAACCCCGACTGATGCGTGATCTCAAGCATGCAGCTGGAGCGTGGGTCGACGAACTTCCCTCGGTGCTTTGGGGACTGCGGACCACACCTAATCGATCGACCGGAAGAACTCCATTCTTCTTGGTCTACGGAGCTGAAGCAGTCTTGCCGAGTGATCTTCTCCACAATGCTCCTCGAGTTGAGATCTACAACGAAGCAGAAGCTGAACAAGCGCGGCAGGACGCAGTCGACCTTTTAGAGGAAGAAAGGGAGATGGCTCTGATCCGATCGACCATCTACCAACAAGATTTGCGTCGTTTCCACGCCAGAAATGTGAGGGGTCGAGCCTTCCAGGAAGGAGATTTAGTTCTCCGAGTGGATCAGAAGAAACATCACAAGCTTGCTCCTTCTTGGGAAGGCCCTTCATCGTCACCAAAGTTCTCCACAACGGGGCGTACCGTCTTTACAACGTCGAACATAATATCGACGAGCCCCGAGCTTGGAACGCGGAACTACTCCGCCCATTTTACACTTAAGTTTATCACTCGGATGAGTTGCAACAAAGTACTCCTGTAGTTCATGGATTTCAAAATAATAGTGTCATAGTTCCTCCATAAATTTGTCACTTTTTATTTTGTCCAATAAAATTTTCCCCTCAGTGGGTGACTTAGCCGCGAATCCGTTTCGCCTAAGTTTGTAAAAATCCTTACCGAGTGGTGAGCCAGACTCCCACTCGGAGGCTTAGCCGCGAATCCGTTTCGCCTAAGTTTGTAAAAATCCTTACCGAGTGGTGAGCCAGACTCCCACTCGGAGGCTTAGCCACGAATCCGTTTCGCCTAAGTTTGTAAAAATCCTTACCGAGTGGTGAGCCAGACTCCCACTCGGAGGCTTAGCTGCAGTCCAAGTACTCGCCTAAGTTATAAAAATCCTACCGAGTGGTAAGCCAGACTTCCAATCGGGGGCTTAGCTGCAGCCCAGTGCTCGCCTAAGATATAAAAATCCTACCGAGTGAAGAGCAAACCTCTCACTCGAGGGCTTAGCTGCAGCCCAGTGCTCGCCTAAGATATAAAAATCCTACCGAGTGAAGAGCAAACCTCTCACTCGGGGGCTTAGCTGCAGCCCAGTGCTCGCCTAAGATATAAAAATCCTACCAAGTGAAGAGCAAACCTCTCACTCGGGGCTTAGCTGCAGCCCAGTGCTCGCCTAAGGTATAAAAATCCTACCGAGTGAAGAGCAAACCTCTCACTCGGGGGCTTAGCTGCAGCCCAGTGCTCGCCTAAGATATAAAAATCCTACCGAGTGAAGAGCAAACCTCTCACTCGGGGGCTTAGCTGCAGCCCAGTGCTCGCCTAAGATATAGAAATCCTACCGAGTGAAGAGCAAACCTCTCACTCGGGGGCTTAGCTGCAGCCCAGTGCTCGCCTAAGATATAAAATCCTACCGAGTGAAGAGCAAACCTCTCACTCGGGGGCTTAGCTGCAGCCCAGTGCTCGCCTAAGGTATAAAAATCCTACCGAGTGAAGAGCAAACCTCTCACTCGGGGGCTTAGCTGCAGCCCAGTGCTCGCCTAAGATATAAAAATCCTACCGAGTGAAGAGCAAACCTCTCACTCGGGGGCTTAGCTGCAGCCCAGTGCTCGCCTAAGATATAAAAATCCTACCGAGTGAAGAGCAAACCTCTCACTCGGGGCTTAGCTGCAGCCCAGTGCTCGCCTAAGTATAAAAATCCTACCGAGTGAAGAGCAAACCTCTCACTCGGGGGCTTAGCTGCAGCCCAGTGCTCGCCTAAGATATAAAAATCCTACCGAGTGAAGAGCAAACCTCTCACTCGGGGGCTTAGCTGCAGCCCAGTGCTCGCCTAAGATATAAAAATCCTACCGAGTGAAGAGCAAACCTCTCACTCGGGGGCTTAGCTGCAGCCCAGTGCTCGCCTAAGATATAAAAATCCTACCGAGTGAAGAGCAAACCTCTCACTCGGGGGCTTAGCTGCAGCCCAGTGCTCGCCTAAGATATAAAAATCCTACCGAGTGGAGAGCAAACCTCTCACTCGGGGGCTTAGCTGCAGCCCAGTGCTCGCCTAAGATATAAAAATCCTACCGAGTGAAGAGCAAACCTCTCACTCGGGGGCTTAGCTGCAGCCCATTGCTCGCCTAAGATATAAAAATCCTACCGAGTGAAGAGCAAACCTCTCACTCGGGGGCTTAGCTGCAGCCCAGTGCTCGCCTAAGATATAAAAATCCTACCGAGTGAAGAGCAAACCTCTCACTCGGGGGCTTAGCTGCAGCCCAGTGCTCGCCTAAGTGGATTAAGGAATAAGTCGACTGCAGTGAGCGTCTTGCTTTGAACCTGCAAAAGACATTTCAAGCCAAAAGCAATCATATTCAAACATCAAATTCAAGTTCGGAATGATACCTAAAGGAACCGAAAGTGCTCAGGCGCTAAGCCTTTAAGGTTTATCGGTTACAACTCCACTCGGCATACCGAGGCAAATTTAAAGCGTCGAGCTTAAAAGAAGTTTTTACCCCTCCTGTGGAGGGCTGGAAGGTGCAACAAACTCATCAAGATCAATTCCATCTGCGATCCGAGTGGCAGCAGCAATGAAAGTTTCCATAAAGGACCTGAAGTCGTGTTTCTTGGTGTTGGCCACCCGGAGGGCCGCCAGCTTGTCTTCTCGCGCATCTTTGCAGTGGACTCGGGCCAGACACAGAGCAACATCTGCACCGCACCGAGCCGAGGACTTTTTCCACTCCTGCACTCGACCAGGGACTGTGTTCAAGCGAGCCATCAGCGACTCGAGGTCGTTCTGGAGTGTCTCCCTGGGCCAGAGCGTTGAGTCGATGCGAGATGTGGCGACCTTCAGCCTTGCAAGA
The DNA here is from genome assembly GCF_018294505.1 of Triticum aestivum. Lineage (NCBI taxonomy): Eukaryota > Viridiplantae > Streptophyta > Magnoliopsida > Poales > Poaceae > Triticum > Triticum aestivum. Next base: position 208,245,592 of record NC_057795.1, on the reverse strand, counting down.
TAGTCCACGACAGCTGCAACACGGGACTCCAGTCGGAAAACATTCATGGCAACTTCGTCGTTCACCGGAGAATTGATGGGGTCAAGGTTTGGTTCCAGCCGGCTAGTCTCTTCTTCAAAGTCTTGACAAAATTCTGCAAGGGCGATCACCGAGTCAAGGCAATGGTCGAATGGAGAAATCACAGTTGAAAATGATTGTTGAGCATAAAGGTTTACCTTCAAGCATAAGGAACAGCTTCTTGGCAAGACCACTCAGGAAGGCCTCCAGATCATTTTTCTTCCCAAGAGCAGCTTTCATATTGGCATTTTCTTGTTCAAGCTTGGTGACTGAAGCTAACTTCTCGTCAGCAAGCTTGATCTTCTCAGCTTGTTCAAGGTCTTTTTTCTGTTGGGCTTCCTTCACCTTACCTGCAAGTTATAGCAAGATCAGATTTTGAAACAAATAAAGGGAAAAAGCAGTCGTCGAGGTCTCACCAAACATACCTTTGGTCTCCTCCTTTGCCTTCGTCAGATTCTCCTGAGCCAGCTTCAAATCCAGCTCGAGCTGAATGTGCTTGTTTTCCAGCTCAGTGTAGCGAGCCGCAAGGTCACAGGATCTCTGCGAAGAATCAATCGACTAAATGTCAAAGATAATTCACTTCCGAGTGGAAAAGGAAAAATCATGCGTTTCTAAGACTACAGCCGAATACAAGCATTCGACTGTAGTCTCGGGGACTACACCCAGTGGGTGCACTCAGCGTGCCCCCACTAATCCTATTGAAGACAGAGTCGACCAGTCGACCTCAAAAAAAAAAGCCTTAAGGCCGACTGCCAGCAGTCGACCTAGCCTTGGGGACTACACCCAGTGGGTGCACTCAGCGTGCCCCCACCGGTTTGCGAAATCCATTCGCTATAGTCGAATGACGGAAAGACTGAACTTATAAAGCCTAAGGCCGACTGCCAGCGGTCGACCTTAGCCTTGGGGACTACACCCAGTGGGTGCACTCAGCGTGCCCCCACCGGTTTGCGAAATCAATTCGCCATAGTCGAATGACGGAAAGACTGAACTTATAAAGCCTAAGGCCGACTGCCAGCAGTCGACCTTAGCCTTGGGGACTACACCCAGCGGGTGCACTCAGCGTGCCCCCGCTAACACGGAGTTTAAATCGACACACCCAGTGGGTGATTACTATAAATTCTGGAAAGAAAAGTTTTTGATAGCATATCCTAACAGAACAAGTGGTGGTCGACTGACCTGAACATTGCTTTGAAGGGCGGAACTGGCGTCGTAAGCTGCCTGGCTCGCATCACGGATGGTCTTCAACTGCTCCATCATGATCCCTGCCTGGCGTATCGCCTCCTTCGCGGCGCCAGCTTGGTCCTCTGGGACGTGGTGCGTCGTGAAGAGGGAGGGCTGCAGAGCACTCGTCAGCGGATCTGCGAAGGACACAGTGTGTCGAGTGGTGTTCTCTTCCTCCGCGACCAGGGTCTCAGGCACCGTCACATCCTGGGGCACCCTGCCGGCAGACGCTTTCCTACTCCTTCTGTGCTTCAGCGGTTCCTCATCTTCATCATCATCAGGGAGAGTGATAACAACATTGGATGGAGCTACAGAAAAGAATCAGAGTCAGAGATCATGAGTCAGTCGACTAGAAACGGTGTTAAGAGTATAGTACCAGGTTTTGAGGTTGCTGCGTCCTCCATCTCATGGTCGTCAGCCCGGGCTGAGGTCTCAGAAGTAGCAGCACTGCAACTCCAAAGAATCAGTCGACTAACTCCAGCGCCAACCAGAGATAAAGTTCGCACAAAACAAGAAGACTTAAGCAGCATGATTACCCTGATATGGTGGGGATGGACACCTTCATCTTCGGCAGGAGCTTGGTCGGCTTTGACGGGGCCGCCCTGGGCTGCTTCGACGCCTTTTCAGTCGGCGCCGGAGAGGTGGTCCGAGGGCGCTTGGTCGACTGTGTGACAGTCGCAACCCCCTTGCCACGTTCAGTCGCAGGGTCATGGACAAGCTTCGACCGCCTTTCCGAGCGCGGTGGTGCAACCTCCTCCTCCTCCTCTTCCTCGTCCTCATCATCATCATCATCATCATCGTCATCATCATCATCATCATCCTCAGCGGCGTCCGAGTCCCACTCCTCCTCCTGGCTCTCGCCCCCGCTCGCTTCTCCCTCCTCAGTCGGAGCCTGTGCTCCATTGGGCATCGAGTATAGCTCAGTGAGGGCCTGATAGACATCAAGACAAAGATCAGTCGACCGATCGGCAGAGAAAACAGAAATAAATGTGACAAGAATACAATGGGAAGTGGAGCAGACATACCTTGTTTGGATCACTGTGGTGGTCGAGTGGAGGAATCCTTCTGGCTCCGCGAGGGTTATCCTTGTTCCCAGTAACAGCGGCCATCCACCTTTCCAGAGTGGCATCGTCGACTGTTTCTGGATTGACCCGAGTCACATCCTCAGTCCCGCAGTACAACCACATGCAATGGCTCCGGAACTGAAGAGGCTGGATACGACGCCTAAGAAAAACCTCCAGGAGATCCATACCCGTCACTCCCTCCCGAACCAACTGAACTACACGCTCCATCAGCATCTTCACGTCAGCTTTCTCCTCCGGAATCACCTTCAGAGAGGAGGGCTTGTTCACTCGGCCCATGGTGAACTGAGGGAGTCCACTCGACTGCCCCGGCGTCGGCTGATCCTGGCAGTAGAACCAGGTCGACTGCCAGCCTCTGACTGACTCGGGAAATGTCATGGCTGGGAAGGTGCTCTTGTTCCTCACCTGGATCCCCAGACCCCCACACATTTGGACAACTCGGGTTTTTTCGTCGCCTGGGCTCGCCTTCTTCACGGTCTGAGAGCGACACGTGAATATGTGCTTGAACAAGCCCCAGTGCGGTCGACAACCCAGAAAACTCTCACACATGGACACAAACGCGGCAAGATAGGCGATAGAATTCGGGGTGAAGTGGTGGAGTTGCGCTCCAAAGAAGTTCAAGAAACCACGGAAGAAAACGCTCGGCGGCAAAGAAAATCCGCGGTCGACATGGGTAGCCAGAAGCACGCACTCACCCTCTTCCGGCTGGGGCTGCCACTCTTTCCCCGGAAGCCTTGCAGCTCCATGAGGGATCAGGCCCTCGTTGGCCATGTCGAGGAGATCCTTCTCCATGATGGTCGATTGGATCCAATCTCCCTGGACCCAGCCTTTCGGCAGGCGAGATCTAGACGAAGACCCGCCGCGACTGGTGGATCTCCCCTTCGCCTTCTCCGTCGCCGACGCCTTCTTCGCGCGTTCCAGCGCCACCGTCTTCTCCTTGACCATGGCTGCCGGCGAGACGCGCGAGGAGAAGTTGTGCGGAGGCGAGAGCGAGCGCGTTGGGCGGAGACGAAGGGAGCAGAGAGAGAATGCTGAGGCACTGCTCAAAAAATCCTCGCCGGGCGCATTTATAAGATCCCTTCCGAGTGGATGACAGGTGGGCCCGGTCGATCTAATCATATCCTGAACAGTTGCGCGGACGTGATACGTGGCGAAAAAAGCGGCGCGGGGATCGAGGCATCTATGCCCTGTCCCATCCGAGCACCGCGGTCCGCCCCGCTTCGCGCGCTTCCCCAAATTTCGTATCCCGCGGAATCCGCGAACGGCAGATCAGTCTGCCAGACGCGGGATTTCCTGCGATCCGTCGCTCGGAAATCGGCGAAGTCCAAAAGATCACTCGACGAAGGAAAAGAATGGATCGAGTCGACTGAAGAAAAGTTGCTCACTATCAACAAAGAGATTTTTTGGTTCAAAACAACGCACGACCAGTATGCGAAGGCTAATCGGAAACAACATCAACTCCTTCATCACTCAAGCCTCAATCCATTCGGGGGCTAATGATGGAGTCATGTACCTAGGGTAGGGTCACAGACCTGATCTAAGTACCCTGCCCAAGGACACCCTTAGAAGAGATCACCTTCTAGTCGACCTACAGAGGACTCACTCGACTGACTTGAAGGACTCGACCACGAAGACTCACTCGACCACCAGAAGGTCAAGAGGCACTCTGCACTGCAACGGTCTGTAATTAAGTAGACTTTATGATAGTAAAGACACTTTATGTGGGGCGTTACCAGTAACGCCCGGACTTAATGTACCTTAAACCCTTCATTACGTGGGTTGGCTGGGGTCCTGGCGCACTCTATATAAGCCACCCCCCCTCCACAGGCAAAAGGGTTCGGCACCCTGTAATCCATATACACATAATCCACTCGACCGCCTCCGGGCTCCGAGACGTAGGGCTTTTACTTCCTCCGAGAAAGGCCTGAACTCGTACACCTCTTGTGTTTACAACCTCTCCATAGCTAGGACCTTGCCTCTCCATACCTACCCCCCACTCTACTGTCAGACTTAGATCCACGACATCCGGGTGTTCCAATTATTTTGAACACACAGGGGCAGAAGAACTCACACGCAAGCCGGGGACTGCAGGTGCAGGAGTTACAAGAAGCCGACGTTGGAGGCTAGTTCGGGGGCTATTGAGGGAGTCCTGGACTAGGGGGTCCTCGGGCTGCTATCCTCTCTCTTATGGGCTGGACAGGTGGGCCGCTATATGACTACCACAAGGCCAAGTTATAAGGCGATCCCGTGTCCGGACGGGAAACCCCCGAAGTCTTGGTGTGTCCTCCAAGTCAAGATAGAAGATTCAACATGTTTATTCCCTTGTTGTAGCCGACCATGTGTAACCCTAGTACCCCTGGTGTCTATATAAACTAGAGGGTTTAGTCTGTAGAGGCTAGAATAACAACCATCATCCTGCTAGTCTAGGGTTTAGTTCATCTGATCTCGTGGTAGATCGACTCTGTAACCCTCCTATACACTTCAATATAATCAAGCAGGACATAGGGTTTTACCTCTTAGGAAGGGCCCGAACCTGGTAAACACCGTGATGCGGAGCATCCCCATGGATACCCTGTCACCACCACAAGCACGGAGAGGACCTTTGACAAGACTTCGGGCACATGCCATCGAGACTGAGGTTAACTCCTTCCTCTTCGAACTCCGTTCGAATTCACACGAGAATTGGGTCCTACCTCAAACGGAAGTGTTATGCGTTCTTAGGTACCAAAGAGATGATCATGACGAGGCTAGGATGGAGACCCTAGCACCCAAGGAGAAGGAGGAGAAGGGAAGCCAAAAGATGCACGAAGGAACGGGGGCGCTGGATACTCCGGGTGCCCGGTCCCCGCTACCTCCGAGTGCCCGGGACTTTGACCGCTACCTGGCCCGGCCCTCTATTCACCCCGGGTGCCCGGTCCCCCCTCCAGCCGGCTCCCTGCCCGGTCGAGGTGCCCAGCCCTCTTCGCCCCGGGTGCCCGGCCGCCCCTAGGCGCCCGCCCCTGACTGGTCTGGGTGCCAGGACCCCTTTTCCCCGGGTGCTCGGACTCCACCGTTTTGCCTGCACACAATTAGGGATAAAAGACCCTTACACCCCCCTCTTCCTCTTATTTCGTCCCTAGACTATAAGTACGCATCTCCTACCTTGTTTGAGGGGTTATCAAAGTATTAGATAGAGAAAGAGAGAGCTTTGGTCATCTTCCTCCTCTTGGAGATCTAGGCCTCCTCTTGGAGATCAAGGCCTCCTCTTGGAGAAGACCCACTTGTGGATTCAAGGCCTCCTTTGGGGAAGATCATCACCAAGACCTCACCTAGTGGGAAGAACCTTACCCTTGTGCTATTTTCCTTGAATTGTTCTTGTATGCTTGTGGATCTCATGTATGCTACACTAGTGGATGTGTTATTTGGATTTGTTCAAGTGATTCTCCTCTTGTGTTCTTGATTGTTCCTCACTTTTCTCCCCTCCAAGTGTGAAAAGATCCCTTCTAGGGTTTCAGCCTACAACATCTTAGTACCATGAGCAAGGTTGATTCACATCTTGGAGTCCTTACCCCCCCCCCCCATTGGCTAGCTTGATTTTGTGGTTTTCCATCCTAATTCGAAAATCCCCACAAAATAACCCCAATTTGTTTCTTGAAATTTGTTGGATCTTGTGAGATTTGGTTGTTTTGGTCCATGGATTTGTTGTTTGGCAAGTGGATCTAGCACCTAAACCTTCATCCCCACCCTTCCCACCACAAAATCCATCGAATTTGGCCATTTCACAAAAAATTCCGCCCAAATGCATGACCCCTGGGCACTCGCACCATGAACCCCTGGGTGCCCGCACCCCTAGGCTGTTTTCCCCTAACCACCCCGGGCACCCGCACCCCCCGAATCAGCCCAACTACAAATCCATTTTGGCCATAACTTTCACCTCCCAAGTCCCTTTTTCGTGTTCTTTAGCTCGTTTGGAAGCTCTTGACACCCCCCATCCACATATATCATTACCGCCACCATTTGACTCCATCAAAATTTTCACCATAAAAACACCCACCTTCCGCATTTGACCGATTTTGAGTTGCGGTTTCCATTTCCTAAGGTGTTTTGGCTACTTAGGAACATGTGACATCGACATCACCGCCATTCATCATCGCCCGAGAGTCGCATTGCCAACAATCTTCATCTTTGACACCACTAACCGTAAGCAAATACGGTAACCTCGATGACACTTAGTACATTCACTTGCTTTAGCATTGATAACCCAAGCCATTTTGCGTCACTTATCCATCGAGACTAGCGAGTTGAGAATTGCTGGGCCACGCTATATTGTGCACCGTAGTGATCTTGCTATCATCATTGTGCCCTAAGTATCTCCCGTGCTTATCTTACATACTTGTCTCATATCATACTTGACTCGAGCATCAAGCATAGTGAAAAAAAGAGAGATAAAAGCTTTTAAGCAACAGAGGAGAAACAAAGAGCTTGTAAGCAATAGCATTGAGCCATTTTGCATCGCTACATCATCTTGGTAACCACATACATAGCATAGTTGGGATTGAAGATGGCAGGTTTCGCTCATAGGTTGGTGCACAAGCGTATCTTGCCCATTTGAGAAATCGAGCTAGCGTATCTATAGCATCCGTACAGCAAGAGCATTTTCTGTGGTTACACGTCTTGCACTCACTCCTTGGTTGTGCAGATCCCATCTATCTTCCATGTATGTGTTCCTAGTGATATTGTTGGGTTTGATCTATTTGCTTTACTTGCAATTTTGTGATCCTTCTCAACCTTATCGATATCTTGACTAACATTTGCTTGAAATTTTATGCCATCATCCTAACCAACCTCCTCCCTAAGCTTTACTTGTATAGGTGTGAGAAACAAACCCGGTACCAATTCTCCTATTGTGGCATTACATTGAGCGATACTTGATACATCCACAATCCTCGGAAAAGGTAACTTCGGTATTGTTCTATCATTTTCCTACTCACCCCCACTTGGTTATGATGGATAGGCCAATTTCTTCGGCGAAACCACTTTTCGAGGAGCAAGGTGACGATCGCGACTACATCACCAAGAACCACTTCTTCATTACCCAATGAGCTCTCCGTCAAGAAAGTGAAGCTTTGGGTGAGCGCATTGAGAAACTCGCCACCGTCCTTCGTCAATCGGAAGCAAGGAGCCGCGACTACCTTGACACCAAGCTCATCACACAAATGGAAGAATTCTGTAACATGATCGTGAGCCGCGCGTCTTCCTCAAGCTCTTCGCCAAGACAATGCCACTCAAGCCGCCGCTCAAGTCGTCAATCTTCGAACTACTCTTCTTACGATGCAAGTCCTCCCGAGCTCGCTTTCATCAACGTGACGATCCCCAGGATCGCCAAGCTCAAGAAAATCCATTCCATAGCAATGGCTTACAAGAACGAGTTTGATCACGTGAAAGGGCACGATGCCTAGAGCAAGAAGCAATGGAGCAAGAGCAAGTACATCCACAAGTGCAATGTCAAGCAACTCAAGACGGTGATGCAATCCAACAAGCACAAGAGCGCCGTGAAGCACAAGCACTTGAAGCACAATGCACACTCCGCGAGGCCACTAGAGCCGTCGACAAGCGCAACCACCAAGTGCGTGAACAAGAAGAAGCACTTCGTTAAGCACGACAAGAAGAAGCTACTCGACTTGAAGAGCAACAAGAAAGGCGAAACCAAGTGCATATGCCTCGTCCTCCTCCACGACAAGAGCGACACCAAGTGGAACAAGTGCTTGAAGACCCTCCTCAATGCCAAGAGTGACATCATGAGGAATGAGCATTTGAGGACCTTCTTTCTTGGCAAGAGCGACATCAAAACCACCACTATGATGAAGAACTCTGCTACGGCAAGCTCAAGTTCACCATGCCCAAGTTCTCCGGAAGCAATGATCCTAAAGAATATCTCTCATGGGCATTGAAAGTCGACAAGATATTTCATCTTCACAACTGCGACAAGGAAAAGAAAATCGCCATGGCCCCCCTTGAGTTTCAAGACTACGTCCTCATTGTCGGTGCAACAGACCCTGGGTATGTTGCCCTAACTGTGCACATGCACGGGAACAAGATTATGGTACCAGGCCATGCCAGAATACAAGAGACCAAGATCTTCGAAGGACCATCATGCAGAACAAGAGGACCAAGATCAAGCCAGAGAAGTAAGATACCACCAGGAGAAAAGCCTCCCTTGCTGGGCAGACGAGCTTGGCGAGGGCGGAGCCACCCCCGGAAGAGAACATCTAAGATGTCCCAGCAGGGCCTACTGGGACTCACGGAGGCAAGAACACACCTCACCAACCACTCTGCCATGACCCACGTCGTCAATCAGTGCGGTGTCAAGCCGCAAAGTGATTAAGTGGCAGCCATTCCCCACATGGCAGCCTCTTTCTATAGAAATACCTACAGACGACACCCGTCCTGCGACGTGTCTAGCAAGCAGGCGCGAAGCTGGCAAAGTAGCCCAAGAAGGCTTGTCGGGCGAGCAACGATGTGATGTTGCGCGATGCATTTAATGCGCTCTGTCAGCCTACAGAGTTAGGTATGATAGCACTGTTTGCTATCTTATCAGTGCATAATGACTGATTTTCCATTGTGGAGACCCCTTAATGTATAAAAGGAGGCCTGTGGCAACCATAGAAAGGGTTAGTGTCGGTGTCAAAACCAGCGGATCTCGGGTAGGGGTCCCGAACTGTGCGTCTGAGGCTAACGGTAACAGGAGACGGGGGACACGATGTTTACCCAGGTTCTGGCCCTCTCTATGGAGGTAATACCCTACTTCCTGCTTGATTGATCTTGATGAATATGAGAATTACAAGGGTTGATCTACCACGAGATCGTAATGGCTAAACCCTAGAAGTCTAGCCTATGAAGTTATGATTGTTGTGGCTAAACCCTACAAGTCTAAACCCTCCGGTTTATATAGACACCGGGGGGGCTAGGGTTGTACAAAGTCGGTTAAAAAGAAAGGAATCTACATATCCGAATCGCCAAGCTTTCCTTCCACGCAAAGGAGAGTCCCATCCGAACACGGGACGAAGTCTTCTATCTTGTATCTTCATAGTCCAACAGTCCGGCCAAAGTATATAGTTCGGTTGTCCGAGGACCCCTTAATCCAGGACTCCCTCAGTGGCCCCTGAACCAGGCTTCAATGACGATGAGTCCGGTGCGTAAATTGTCTTCGTCATTGCAAGGCGGGTTACTTCTCCGAATACTCCAACATAGCCTTACGAACATAGAAAACGTGTCCGGCTCTGCAAAACAAGTACCACACACAACCGTAGAGAGTATAATATTTCACGAGTCCAATCCACTGACAACTTTTTTAGCATGACATCACGCCACTGCCGGGTCATTATTCGAACCATTTTTTAGTCTGTCGCTCCATATTTTGAGGTGCAGTTTCATTGGCACGTCTTCTCAAAGCAGAGATCGTGTCCCCTTATCACGGGATTCTCATCAATACAGGCATGGGTAATCCAACCATGTCATCTGCATGGCGTTTGGTAAATACGCAAATTTTAAGGCGAGAGGGGAGGTGCATGACTTTTATGGCCTTTATAAAGGGATAAGGATTCATCCTCTTTCACCCACGCCTTCTCATTCCTCTGCCCATCCATCCTCGAGCTCCAGCGCCCAAGCTCTCGCCTTCTCCGCCCAAAAAAGCACTCCAATCATGTCCGGATCTGGAGCAGGAGGCAAGTGGATGGCCTCCTCCATCGAGAAGATGGACATCAAGAAGCTCCGGAAGGCCGGATATCTAGCCAAGGAAACCGCTCACCGACTTCCGGCCAAGGGACAAATCGTCCCCACCCTGGAGCCCCAAGAGAGGGTGGTGTTCCTCACACACTTCGTCCGCGGGCTGGGATTCCCCCTCCACCCATTCGTCTGCAGACTGATGTACTACTACGGGCTGGACTTCCATGATCTGGACCCCAACTCTATCCTCAACATCTCAACATTTATTGTCGTGTGTGAGGCCTTCCTCCGCATCCCACCTCACTTTGGCCCATGGCTGAAGACCTTACATGTGAAGCCGCAGGTGGTAAGCGGCCAACAGGCAGAGTGCGGAGGCACCATGGTGGCCAAGATGCCCAATGTCACCTGGCCTGAAGGCTCCTTTGTGGAAACTGTAAAAGGGTGGCTGTCGGGGTGGTTCTACATCACCGATCCGCGCGGCACCAACTGGGCGGCGGCCCCCGCATTTCGATCCGGAGTCCTGATGCGGATCACCTCCTCGCAAGAGAAGGGCCTGTCCTGGGGCTCTCCATACGAGCTGACAGCGCTCCAGACATGCATCCAGAGTATGATAAACAAGAAAGTCAAGCTCATCAATGTGATCTAGGTTATGCTCGTCCGCGGGATTTTTCCATGCCAACGTCGGACTTGCTATTTGTGGGAATTTGATCCGGCCAAGCCCAAACCCTACTAGAGCTCTTCGACACAACGCACAAAGATATCTGGAAGGTGCTCTTCAAGGCCAACGAGGTGCCGCCGGCCACGGACAAGAACCGTGGGCACGACCTAACTCACCCTGCAAATCCGGTAAGTTCTTTCATGTTTTCAAGGTGTACCCTTTACTTGCATATTCGAGGAAGGCATCTATGTCTCCCTATCAATTATTTCAGGACTAGAACGAGATAGCGGAGCAGATTAACTGTTCGGCTCCGCTGCTCGAAGACCCAGAAACCCCGCTCCTGGCAAAGATGCTGTTTCCGGTGCCTTATGAGGTGCCGGAGAAGAAGGCCAAGAAGAAGGCCAAGGGGACCAGAGGTGGTCTCCACCGCAAGGGTACTTCGGATGCGATGTCCGAAGAGGCCGAGGCTCACTCCACCATCGCCGAGGATGACGAGGATGAGGAGGAAGAAAAAGAAATCCATTCCCCCCCCCTATAGGAGGGAGAAAGAAGAGGACAGCCTCCACGTCCCTGGAGGCCGAGGCGTCCAAGATGGGGAAAGCTTCCCTTCCGGACAGCTCCGAAGTGGCCACCGACAGCAGCTGGGAGTGGAAACCCAGGGAGAAGCCCCTGGCCAAATCGTAAGTATCCGGACACGTTCATGTATCCGGCCTTTTTATTTTATTGTTTTAATGTACTGATTTATGCATTTGCAGTCCGGCTCAGTCCAGTCTCGAGCGGTCCTTATCCTTAGAGGATTCGCTGGATCCGGCTGTGGTGGACAGCGGGACCCTTCCATCGGCCACCTCTCCCTGGGACCTGGATGGCGCCGAGGCGTCATCCCGAAGGATCCCCAGCCCGGGAGAGAATCCGGAGGCCGTCAGAGGGGCGCCGGAGGGTGAAGCCTCGGCGGCCGGACACATGGGGGAGCCAGCCCCCACAGACGCTGACGGTGGGGGCCATATCCAAACAGGCCCTCAACCGAATATAGTTCGGGAGACACATACGGCTCCGGAACCAGGCCAGCCGCCCCTTTCACAAGGAAGGAGTGTGCCTATCCACCGGTGGCCTCTGTCCATCCAGAGGCACCAGATAGTTTGCTGGAAGCGCTACAAGGCGCTTCCATTGTGGAAGAACACCGTACCCTTATGGGTACGGTGATTGAGAGGGTCCAGTCAGCAAAAAGCGGACTGACCGAAGCCTACACTAGCCTTCTAATAGGCTTTGAGGTAAGAAATGTAATTGTAAAAATATTGTGATAGTATAGACAGTAGCCCCTGATACTTTGTCCGGTGTTCGGAAAGAAAAACCGGACTGAGGATCAAATAATTTTCGCAGGAGTCTAATCTGAAATGTCTATGTGAACAAGCAGGCGTCGTTGCTGGCTGCTGCCGCTCATACTGCGGAGGTCTCCGGACTGAAGTAGAATCTGGAGCGGGGTTTGGAAGAGCTCGGCCTCGTGAAGAAGCAGTTGGAGGAAAGCAAAGGTATGTGTTTAACCTTGTCTAAATGCAGGTATAATGAACGATTTGTTCTGACTGAAGTGCCACAATATTTGTTAGGGGCAATGACCGAGGCATAGGCTCTCAATAAGTCATTGGCCGAGGCCGAGGACAGGGCGGCTAAGGAAAAGGCCGCACGTGAAAAGCATGAGGATCGGGTTAGTGAGGTTCAGCAAGAGCTCCAGGACACCGTCAAGAAGTACGAGTCCTTGGAGCGCGACTTTAAGAATAAAGAGTCTGAACTTGCCAAGGCCCGCCAGAGCGCAAATGATGCCCGAGCCGAAGCCCAGGGCGCCCTCCAGGAAATTCAGGCGGCCAAGAAGATCGCGGCGGGTAAGGCTTTCATTATGCATAGCAGACATGTGAAGGAAAAATTCCTTTTACTGACCCGGATTTGGAGTTCTCCGGGGGTATTTGCGAATTTGCCGCGCAACGTGTCAGACGCTGCAGAATTTTATCGAGCCGAAGAAGGGAGCTCAATAGAGAAGTTGTTCTGGTCGCAATACCTTGGACCAGAACATCCAGTGCCCTTTAGCGATCAGCTGAAACAGCTGGTCGAGCTGCATAAGGCATCCGAACTAGCCATGAAGGATTTGATAACCCGGCTATGGCCTGCCGAAGCCATGCCTAGCAGCTACTTCGGACTCGTGAAGTAGCTTGTCAGCGCCTGCCCTTGGCTTGAAGCCATCAAGCAGTCGGTCTGTATTGAAGGTGCGCGAATGGCCTTTGCCCCCGCCAAGATGCACTGGGCAAAGATGGACGCCATGAAGCTGATGACCGAAGGTCCGCCTGAGGGCAAGGAGCACCACCGACCTGAACTATATTTTGACGGTGTCCTGGAGGGATCCCGCCTTGTGGTGGAGCAATGTGCTAAGGATGTCATATTCCCATGAACGCACTCATGTTATCATGTCCTGTAATATGAAACAAATTTGTTATGTAATATAATGTCTGTTATTTTAAAATTTTACCTCCTGTGCGGCCGTTTATGAAATCTGAGAGTTGGCCAGTCGTCGGCTTCTGCCCCCACGTAGATAGTACTGGGGTGTTCGAGATAAATCTAAACACTCTTTACTCCACATTTTGGTCCTTAAAGGAGGTGTTTAGCGCAACGAACAAGGCAATCGGACTATACGGCTTTATCACCCTCACTTAGCCATAGGAGTTTGACAATGAAAATTTGGCGCAGCCCCTGGTGTTCGGAAGTCTGAACTTGGGGCGCTATACGCGCCTAATCGGATAAAAACCGACTCATCACATAATGCGGGAAAAAATCTCTAAGGATTTGAAACCTCTCGAACAGCTGACCAGCTCTCGCCGCATCATGATAGTTAGTTTTCGGCTTTCTCTACTGAGGTGCTCGTCTGGAAGAACTGGGACACAATCGCAGTAGTTCTCCCTTTACTACCCTAGCTGATAGAGCGGAATGTAAGGTAGCAAGCCCAGGAGTCGGGCAACCCAACTATTGACCAAAGACATGATTCGGAGCCGATGCATATAATGTTATAAGTTCGGGGTGCCGAACTATACTGTAAAAGTGTTCGGACTTTCTTGCCATGTTATGGGGTGCAATGAAGCCCTTGGCGAATTAAGGCGTACCAGAATGTACGGGTGCAATAGATAAGAAAAACAAAGACAAGGAAAAAAATCAAGTAATAAGCTGACGCTGCAAATATTGAGCCGCAAATTATTTTCCATTGTAATTTGATTAATACACCAAGGCGTACTTGTACAAGTAATGTGATAAGCACATAAGGCTATTTAACATGCCATGACCAAGGGCGAGCTGCGTGCGGGTATTTAAAACAGGTACAACGATCGTTAGCAGAGACCACCTGGGGGTTCCCTTGCACGTCAAAGCTTATTGCCTTCTTGGTGTATCTGTCCCGTGATGGGTCCGATGATCAGCTTATCAGAAAAGCCTCGAGAAGAGAAAAACCTGAAAGAAAAAGAAAGAGTGAAGGTATAAGGATCCAAGGCCGGTTGATCCGCATTATGGACCACGGTCTAGTTGTGCCTCCGTCCATGCCCGTGGTATTTTAAGTGTGTATTTATGTACGCGTGGCACAAATGTCACCGCTTGATTGGGACTGGGACAGAGGCCGAATTGCTAGTCAAGCTCTGGACGAGCTGGATTGTCCTGCTGCAGAGTAGTTCGGACTCGCTTGACTGTGTCCAGGAGTTTTACTGCCGAATTGAGGTTCTGCCTAAAAAGGCTGCTCTATACTTCTGCTGCAAGGGTCGCGGTGTGCTCCTCGGTATGGAGGGAGCATTCCGTATTTCTGTTGACCGTTATGACACCGCGTGGTCCACGCATCTTGAGCTTGAGGTAGGCGTAGTGCGGCACCGCATTGAATCGAACGAATGCGGTTCATCCGAGCAGTGCATGATAGCCACTGCGGAAGGGGACGATATCGAAGATCAACTCTTCGCTTCGGAAATTATCCGGGGATCCAAAGACCACTTCCAGTGTGATTGAGCCCGTACAGCAGGCCTCTACACCTGGTATGACACCTTTAAAGGTGGTTTTTGTGGGCTTGATCCTTGAGGGAGCGATACCCATTTTGCGCACTGTATCCTGATAGAGTAGGTGCAGGCTGCTGCCACCATCCATGAGGACTCGCGTAAGGTGGAATCCATCAATAATTGGGTCAATGCGGCTGAACCGCCATGACGGAAATTGGTCGGATGGTCTCTGCGGTCGAAGGTGATTGGACAGGACGACCATGGGTTGAACTTTAGGGTGACTGGCTCCATCGCGTAGACGTCCCTGAGTGCACGCTTGCGCTCCCTCTTGGAGATATGGGTGGCGTATATCATATTCACCATTTTAACTTGGGGGGGGGGGGCTTCTTCTGTCCCCCTGTGTTCGGTGGCCGGGGCTCCTAGTCATCGTTATCACTTTGCGACTCCTTTTCCTTGCTCTCGATATTTAACTTGTCGGCCTGTTTGAAGACCCAACACTCTCTGTTGGTATGATTGGCTGGTTTATCAGGAGTGTCATGGATTTGACATGGACAATCGAGTATGCGGTCCAAACTGGACGGGCCCAGATTATTTCTCTTAAATGGCTTCTTCCGCTGACTGGACTTAGAGCCACTGAATCCGATGTTGACCGCCGTTTCTTCGGTGTTGTCACCGTTATTTCGACGCTTATGTCTATTGCTTCGGGGCTTGCCCTTGTTGTTTCTGGCTTCGGAAGTGCCAGGTTAGCTTGTATTGTTATTGCTACAGGCTAGCCAGCTATCTTCGCCCGCACAGAAGCGGGTCATGAGTGTCGTAAGGGCTGACATGGACTTGGGTTTTTTTGGCCGAGGTGTCTGGACAGCCATTCACCGCGAATGCTATGCTTAAAGGACGCTAGGGCTTCGGCGTCCGGACAGTCGACGATCTGGTTCTTTTTAGTTAGGAACCGAGTCTAGAATTTCCTGGCTGACTCTCGGGGCTATTGGATTATGTGACTTAGGTCATCGGCATCGGGAGGTCGGACATATGTGCCTTGGAAGTTGTCGAGGAAGGCGTCCTCCAAGTCCTCCCAGCTGCCAATGGAGTTTTCGGGCAGACTGTTCAACCAGTATCTAGCTAGTCCCTTGAGTTTGAGCGGGAGGTATTTGATGGCATGAAGATCGTCACTGCGGGCCATATGAATATGGAGAAGAAAATCCTCAATCCATACCGCGGGGTCTATTGTGCCATCATATGATTCGATGTTCACGGGTTTAAACCCTTCTGGGAAATCGTGTCCCATTACTTCGTCAGTGAAGCAAAGGGGGTGTGCGGCGCCTCTATATCGGGCCAAGTCGTGACGTAGCTCGGATGGAGTTCGTCTGCAGTTTTCAGCCCGGACGTGGTTATGTTTGTCACGTTCAGCCGGATGGCCATCGTTGTGCGTCGAGGCATGCCCCCGTGATCCATATATTGATCTTGTCTGACCTGCTCTGTTTTCCAAGTCGCACCGCAGGTCATGTGTGTATCCTGGAGCTATTGTATTTCTGTTTGTTCAGCGGGGTAGTGCAGGCTGGTGTTCGGCTTGAGGTGCCGCTTTGTCCCGGCCACGTGGTGGTCGGTCAGCCGCATTGTACCTTGGTAGGACGGGCTCCAGCGCCTCGTCATCGAACAGTGGTAACAGTTTGCGCTTCGGGTAGCTTTTGGTTGGGCGCTCGAGGCCATATTCCTCGGCTGCCAGGACATCAGTCCATCTTTCATTGAGCAGATCATGATCAGCTTGAAGCTGTTGTTGCTTCTTTTTCAGGCTCCTTGCAGTGGCAATTAGCCGACACTTAAAGCGTTCCTGCTCAGCGGGCTCCTCGGGCACGATAAAATCTTTGTCACCGAGGCTCACCTCGTCCTCGGAGAGCGAAAGGTAGTTTTTATCCTCCAAGTCTTCATTCATGGCATGTTCTCTAGGGCTGACTCGCCCATCCTCCCGTTCCTCCTATTTGGAGGTTGGCTCAGCGGGGTCTTCATTCTTTTCAGCACCATCCGGAGTGTTGTCTTCTTCTATGAAGGTGTTTCTATTTTTACTACGGCGTGGCTTACAGCGGCGCCGCTGATGTTGGCGCTTTGGCTGTATCCCTGGAGGTTTATCCTCGACTGGATTTTCATCGTCACCATTGTTTTCTTTGGGTGTATCCACCATGTATATGTCGTACAAGGAGGTGGTTGTCCAACGCCCTGTGGGTGGTGGTTCCTCCTCCTCTCCGGCATCGTCGTCCATACTGTCGAAGTCTTGGGAGTCGTAATCAAGCATGTCGGTTAAGTCATCGACAGTGGCTACAAAGTGGGTGGTGGGTGGCAAATGAAGTTCTTCGTCGTCTACTTCCCATTCAAACTAGACATAGTTTGGTCGAGAGTCCCCTGACAAGGAGAGGGATTTTAATGAGTTTAACACATCGCCAAAAGGCGAGTGTTGGAAGATGTCCGCGGAGCTGAACTCTAAGACCGGCGCCCAATCAGGTTCGATGGACGTGGATGCACGCAGTCCAGAATCCATGGCCGGAGACGACTCCGAGGTTCCGGTGACACAAGTCCAGCCTGATGTTGGGTCTGTGTGCGGCTCGAGTGCCACTGAGTCTGCAGCCTCCGTGGCGGGGTTAAGCTTCCCGTCTTCGGACGACGCGGTTCGCTCCGGCTCTATGGCCAGGGCGGTCACAGGCGCCATCTCCTGTGCGTGGCCAGATGACAGATCTAGGTCGTGTTCATCATGGTGGCCGGGGACAACCGTCATGGGCTCGAATCCGTCGAAGATCAAGTCTCCGCGGATATCGGCCACAAAATTCAGGCTTCCAAATCTGACCTGATGGCCAGGGGCGTAGCTATCGATCTGCTCTAGATGGACAAGCAAGTTGGCCCGTAGTGCGAAGCCGCCGAATACGAAGATCTGTCCGGGGAGGAAAATCTCCCCCTTGACTACGTTGTTGTAGATGATTGATGGAGCCATCAAGCCTTCTGGTGACGATGCAGCGGAACTCTCAATGAAAGCACCAATGTCGGTGTCAAAACCGGCGGATCTCGGGTAGGGGTCCCGAACTGTGCATCTGAGGCTAATGGTAATAGGAGACGGGGGACACGATGTTTACCCAGGTTCGGGCCCTCTCTATGGAGGTAATACCCTACTTCCTACTTGATTGATCTTGATGAATATGAGTATTACAAGAATTGATCTACCACGAGATCGTAATGGCTAAACCCTAGAAGTCTAGCCTATGAAGTTATGATTGTTGTGGCTAAATCCTAGAAGTCTAAACCCTCCGGTTTATATAGACACCGGGGGGCTAGGGTTGTATAAAGTCGGTTACAGGGAAAGGAATCTACATATCCGAATCGCCAAGCTTGCCTTCCATGCAAAGGAGTCCCATCCGGACACGAGACGAAGTCTTCTATCTTGTATCTTCATAGTCCAATAGTCCGGCTGTCCGAGGACCCCTTAATCCAGGACTCCCTCAGTTAGAAGGTTGGACACCCACTAACTCATACACGTGTAGCCACTATCGCCCCTGCTGGGCAAGTGTACTGCGCTCCACCACCATTCTTCCACCATCAATCCACCAAAGTAGGAGTAGGGTTATATGCCTCGCGGCGGCCCGAACCCGAGTAAAATTGCTCGTGTGATCTTTGTCGTGCTGCCCCACGCTCCTCTACTATTTGTGCAACATGACATCCCCCCTGCCGAACCAGCAAGGGACCCTTGGTCCCATAGGTGGTCGTGGTTTCCCGCGACATCTTTGGCGTGCCAGGTAGGGGGGGTCACTTGCGCGAACCTGAAAGCATGTGCAAGGCATCATCTTCATCGCCATCTTGATCTTTGACGGTGCCATCAACCATGGCGCCCAAGAAGAAATTCAGTGCTTCAGCTCACCCGTCCACCTCAAAGGCTCTGCCTCCCGCAGCCACCAATGCTACGGGAGGTGCGGAGGTGCGCGAGGATGTGGACGTCGTTGGGGATGTGGTCGGAGCAGGCAACACCGTCACCACTTCCCCCATGGCCGAAGCAGGAGCGAGTGTCGGTGTCAAAACCGGCGGATCTCAGGTAGGGGGTCCCAAACTGTGCGTCTAGGCGGATGGTAACAGGAGACAAGGGACACGATGTTTTTACCCAGGTTCGGGCCCTCTTGATGGAGGTAAAACCCTACTCCTGCTTGATTGATATTGATGATATGGGTAGTACAAGAGTAGATCTACCACGAGATCAGAGAGGCTAAACCCTAGAAGCTAGCCTATGGTATGATTGTTGTTCATCCTACGGACTAAAACCCTCCGGTTTATATAGGCACCGAAGAGGGTTAGGGTTACACAGAGTCGGTTACAATGGTAGGAGATCTACATATCCGTATCACCAAGCTTGCCTTCCACGCCAAGGAAAGTCCCATCCGGACACGGGACGAAATCTTCAATCGTGTATCTTCATAGTCCAGGAGTCCGGCCAAAGGCTATAGTCCGGCCATCCGGACACCCCCTAATCTAGGACTCCCTCAGTAGCCCCTGAACCAGGCTTCAATGACGACGAGTCCGGCGCGTATATTGTCTTCGACATTGCAAGGCGGATTCCTCCTCCGAGTACTTCATAGAAGATTTTGAACACAAGGATAGTGTCCGGCTCTGCAAAATAAGTTCCACATACCACCGTAGAGAGAATAATATTTACACAAATTCAATCTGCTGACGTATTCCGTGGCGTGACATCACACCACGGCCAAGCATTTATTCGAATCCTTTTTACTGTTCCACCTCAATGCGTTTAGCGAGGCGGTTTCCTTGGCACGTCTTGTCAAAACAGAGATCGTGTCCCCTTATTCTGGGATCCTCATCAATACGGGCGTGGGTAACCCAACCGCGCCCATTGGCACGTCTCCTCTATCGAAGGCGAGTCCCGAACGGTCACGGGGAAGGCTCTTGGTATTCAACCTCTTTATAAAGAGACCAAGGCTCCACTCCTTACTTTCAATCTTGATCGAATCCGCACCTTTCCTTGAGTTCCAACACCCAAAGCTCCAGATTCAGGCGCTTCAGACCTTCGATGATGTCCGGCTCCGACCTGCAAGGCCGGTGGATGCCTTCCTCCGTTACGGAAGAAGATGTGCTAAAGCTAAGAGATGCCAGGTATCTAACCAGCGAAATTTCGCATAGGTTGCCTGCCCAAGGGCAGGTTATTCCCACTCCCAAGCCTGGTGAAAGCGTGGTGTTCGCGTCTCACTTCCTTCGGGGGTTAGGCTTCCCGATGGACCCCTTCGTGAGGGGGCTCATGTTTTACTATGGGTTGGAATTTCATGACTTGGATCCGGAGTCCATCCTCCACATCTCATCGTTCATTGTCCTATGCGAAGCCTTCCTCCGCATTACCCCTCACTTCGGATTGTGGCTCAAGACCTTCAAGGTGGAGCTGAAGATGATCAAGGGGCAACAGGCAGAGTGCGGAGGGGCTGTTATAAGCAAGAATGTTGATGCTCCGTGGCCCAAGGGCTCTTTTCAAGAGGAGCTCAGCCTATGGCAACAAGAGTGGTTTTATATCACAGCTCCCAGGGGCACCAAATGGGTGGCGCCACCTGCCTTTCGCTCGGGTCCTCCACCGCGGCTGGCGTCATGGGTCAATAAAGGACTTGACTGGGGGCCGTCCAAGGACGTGCCCTTGTTGCAGGGCCGCATTCAAGATCTCCTAGAGAGAGAGATCACTCTGGTCATAGTAGCGCATGTCATGCTGATTCGTCGCACCCTGCCCTGCAAACGTCGCCCCCTCCGCCTGTGGGAATTTAACCCGGAGGGACCACAAGCTCTCCAACATTTTATGGGCGCGACGCTCGTGGAGATGTACAAGCTTTTCTTCGGATCACAAGAGATGTGTCCGGACTTGACCGAGGACGCAGGTCTGAGCTGCAATCGCCCGGATACTCAAGTAAGTAGCCCTGTACCCGGACACGCTATCCCATATTTATCACAAACTTGCTCTTTAAAAGAGTTGTCTCTCGAACAAGAGTGGATAGTGAAAGCAAAGTTAATCAGGTGTCCGGCCCCCCTCCCTGAGACCACGCCGGATCCCGTGTTAACCAGGATGCTGGAGGTTGCGCCTTCGGAAGAAGGAAAAGGGGGGAACAAGGAAGCTACCGCCTCCGCGAAGGAGGCTGCCAGGAAAGGAGGGATCGAGAATCCCTCCATCCAAGGGAAGAAGAGGACCGCCTCTGAAGACCCGGAGACCATGGTCTCAAAGCGGGGGAAGAAATCTTCGTCAGAGGGTCCTACGGCGATAGATGCCTCGGCCGCATTATGCCCCCAAGGGGATCAGCCCTCCACCGAGCCGTAAGTAAAAAGGGGAGTTTTTAAAATAAAGGATATCCCTGCCCTATTTCTCATGAAGATAACCGAAGTTTTACCTTGTAGTTCGGATCTCAGCCCTTCTCTGTAGAGCTCATCTTCGGGGGATCTTCGTCCGGAGATGATAGAGAGCGAAACGCCTCCCCCTGCCGTACCGTCTTGCGAGGTGGGCGACACTAAGGTGTAGCCGCGGAGGGTTTCTCCGAGTCCGGCGGGGCCGGAAGGTGGTCGTATTTCCCCTCAAAGCCCTCCGCGTCCGGCCTTCGAAAAAGGCCATCGGACGAGTCCGGCACCACCTGGTGTTCGGTCGGAGGAGCTGGAGGATCTGCTCGGGTGAGCGTCTATCTCAGAAGATCAACGTGCGTTAACGGGTATGGTGATTGAAAGGATTTCATCCGCTGAGAGCGGATTGCACGAAGCCGTCAGAAGTTTACTGACAGGTTTTGAGGTACGCAAAATGATGTACCTTTTGACAGTTCCGCATATAAAATGCGCCCTATGTAGATAGTAGCCCCTGAGACACGGTGTGTTGTCAAAAATGACAGCGCGCGGAGGATCATAATCCCAGGTATAATATGTCTCCCTTCCTATGTAGGTGGCGAAGTGTCCAGTGGCTAGCCAGACTGACGGATTTGCCGAACTAAAGCGATAACTTGACGTGACGGATGCCGACATCGCGCTTGTCAATAAGCGGCTGGACGAGTCACAAGGTATGTGATTTCTCCGCGGACACCTGGTAAGGGAGCTTGATGCCCGTGCCTTACAACATGTATGCTTGATGCAGATGGTGCCGCTGCCATGGAGAACCTTCGGGCGGAGCTCGCCCGAGCCAAGGAGCAGACCAAAAAAAGTGATGCGGCTGCCTTG
Source organism: Triticum aestivum (assembly GCF_018294505.1). Lineage (NCBI taxonomy): Eukaryota > Viridiplantae > Streptophyta > Magnoliopsida > Poales > Poaceae > Triticum > Triticum aestivum. The sequence continues at coordinate 208,223,657 of NC_057795.1, read as the reverse complement.
AAGGCGGCCGAAGAGCTAAAAGTTGAACAAGCTGCTCACTGCCGAAGCAAGAAGGAAATGGCCGAGATGGCCATGAAGTTGAAGAATGCTGCCGACCGCTGCAAGCTTCTTGAAAAGGAAGATCGAGCGGTGCAAGAGGACCTGAAGAGGGCCACTACCGAGGCCAAGGATGCTCGCTCTGCGATGAGAGCTATGAAGGAGGAGCTGCGTCAGGCCGGAGATATCGCGGCTGGAAAGCCCTTCCTGCTGCGGAGGAAGTTCGCGGATCCTAAGTATGCTCAGTTGGACCGGCTGTGGAGTTCGGAGGATGCTTATCTGGACTTGGCGGCAAGTGCCGCAGACGCGGCCGAACACTTCCGAGATCAAAAGGATCACGAAATGGAAAAGGTTTTTTGTTTGCAGTTCCATAATCCAGAGCGCCTTCTTCCATTAACCGATCGCTAGGCCGAATGGGCGGAGCTGAATAGGTTATCCGGACTTGCCATGAAGGATGTCGTGAGTCTTTTGTGGCCGAAAAGGCCCGAGCCAAAGAGTTATTTTGGCTTGGTGTAGCAGTTCCTTGGTGCGGTGCCGCATATCAATGCAATGAGGAGGTCGGCATGCATAGAGGGTGCGCGGATGGCTCTTGCCTGTGTCAAGACATACTGGGCAGAGATGAAGGCCACTAATGTTGCATCCCTAGATTCGGACGGAAGCCGAGTACCTGTCGAGCAATATTTTCAAGAAGTTCTGCAGGGCGCTCGTTTAATAGAGACGTAGTGCTCGAAGGATATTATGTTCGAATAACATGTATTATTGTGAACCAGTGTTTCGATGTAATATAAAAGCTTTTTATACTTGTGCCTTCAAGAATTAAAATACCTCATGTGCGGTCGTTAATGTATATGTGTATATAACCTGAAAGATGGCAGTCTTCGGCTTCAGCCCCCACGCATATAATGCGGGGGTGTTTGCAAAAGGAGCATTTTCACACTTGATCCAACGTCTTGGTCCTATAAAGTAGGTGGTAGCGCAGCAAACTAGGCAACCGGACTATAATGCTTTATCACTTTCACTTAGCCATAGGAGTTTGACAGTGGGGCTACTATATAGCCCTAGGGGCACCACGCTCACCCGAATTCGGGGCGCGTATGTGCCTGACCGGGAAACGGCCCTTCGTCAATGCGGAGGAATCCTATAGATTCCGGCGGGTCATCGAGTGGTTGACCAGTCTCACGCTATATCATGACAGTCAGTTTTCGGCTTTCTCTACTGAGGTGCTCGCCTGGACGAACCGGGGCACAATCGCAGTAGTTCTCCTGGTGCCGCGTTAGCCGATAGAGCGGAACGTAAGGCAGCAAAACACAGGAGCCAGGCAAACACAACATTTGACCAAAGACATGATTCGGAGCTGATGCATATAAGGCCTAACTCGAGATGTCGAACACTCCCTAAGGTATTCGGTCTTTATGAAAACGGACCGAATAACGCCCTTGGTAATAAGCCCCTGGTGTCCAGGTACGCGCAAAATTCTGACGTGGCCCATGCCAAAACGCCAGCCTCCTCCTCGGTTATAGCAAGAAACCGGGGAATGTGTATCAACAAGAGACAGTAAAAAAAGGTTTACGCAGGGTCTTAATCTGAAAAGAATCCTTGCAACGGGTCCCTACTGCACGTCTGCACCTGTGTCTCCGTTGTGTCGTATCCTGGACAGGTGTAGCACGGTGTTCATCTGTAAAAGAGAGGAACTTAGTTGAAAAAGATCGTGCGAAAATGTATGTTATACTAAATAAACAAAGTAAAATTCAAAAAAAATTGAGCTTTAATGTCTCTTGTTGTACATGTGCGGAGCCCCTAGTGCGGGGGTATGCGGCTAGTAAGCCCTTGTATGTTTATGCCGGACTCGTCTAACCGTGTCCGGGGTCTGGACGACCTGTTTAGGTGCTTTTTTGATTAGTGAAGCCGGTTTGGTGTGTGGCTATCAAGGCAGTCACACAATCTTCCGCGCTCGAGGAACACTCGATATTTCCCTTTAAGGAGATGATGCCTCGTGGACCGGGCATTTTAAGTGTAAGGGATGCATAATGCGGTATTGTGTTAAAGCGGGAAAAAGCTTCGCGTCCCAGTAGTGCTTGGTAGCCACTTGTAAATGGGGCGAGGTGGAAGGTTAGCTTTTCGTGGCGGAAGTTGTCGGGTGAGCCGAACACAACTTCTAGCAGTAGAGAGCCTGTACAATGGGCATATTGGCCTGGCATTACCCCTTGAAAGGAAGTGTTGCTATGGCGAATTTTGGTTGGGTCTATCCCCATCTTGCGGATTGTGTCCTGATATAGCAGGTTTAGATCACTGCCGCCGTCCATTAGGACTTGTGTAAATTGGAGTCCGTCGATTATCGGATCTAATATCAAGGCAGTCCATCCTGCATTCCGGATACTTCTAGAGTAATCCTGATGGTCGAAGGTGATTGGTTTTAACAACCAGTGGCGGGACTCCTCTGGGATAGGCCGTATGGCGCGTATATCTATGGGCGCCATTCTGTTTTTCCCTTTTGTCACGTAAAGTGAGTTTACTGTTTTGACTTCTTGTGGGAAATTCTTTTGTTTTCCGGTGCTCTGCTTGTGGGGTTCGTCATCGTCCTCGCTTGGTGTGTCGAGCCCTTGTGTTCGGCGTTGAGTTTGCCGGACTGCTTGAAGACTCAACAATCTCTATGGGTATGGTTTGCAGGCTTCCCGGGAGTACTGTGGATTTGGCATATCTTGTCCAAGATTTTGTTTAAGTTAGATAGCTCGTCCCTATTATCCTTAAGGGGCAGTTTTTTATGATCCTGCCGTGAGCTTTTGAATCCGGCGTTGACTGCCGTGCTCTTCGGGTTGTTTCCCTTAGTCTGGCGTTGGTCATTGCTTCGTTGCGGTTTCCCGTTTCCATCCCTTACTTCGGATGTACTTGGGTCGCTGGTACTGCATCTTGCCAGCCAGCTATCCTCTCCCGCGCAAAAGCGGGTCATGAGGCTTGTTAATGCGGCCATTGTTCTTGGCTTTTCTTGGCCGAGGTGTCTGGCGAGCCATTCGTCTTGGACGTTGTGTTTGAAAGCTGCTAAGGCTTCGGCGTCCGGACAATCGACTATTTGGTTCTTTTTAGTAAGGAATCTGTTCCAGAATTTTCGGGCTAACTCTCTGGATTGTTGAGTTATGTGACTTAAATCGTATGCATCCGGAGGTCGGGCATAGGTCCCTTGAAAATTTTCCCGAAAAGCATCCTCAAGCTCTTCCCAACTTCCAATGGTGTTTTCGGGGAGGCTTTTGAGCCAATGCCGGGCTGGCCCTTTGAGCTTGAGGGGTAAGTATTTTATGGCGTGGAGGTCATATCCTCTAGCCATGTGTATGTGGAGGATGTAATCCTCAATCCAGACTCCAGGGTCTGTCGTTCCGTCGTATGCTCTATGTTTACGGGCTTGAATCCCGCTGGAAATTCATAATCCAGAACCTCGTCGGTGAAACATAGGGGATGTGTGGCACCCCTATATTTAGGTGTACCGTAATATTCGGATACTTGACGTGTTGCATTGCTTACTAGAGCTTGCTTTCTTGGCCCGTAGATAGATCTAATTAGGCCATCTTTTTGATGCAAATCCATGTGCGGATCGCGTGCCGGCTTGTGTGCGGCACCGTTTGTCGCTCTATGTTTGCCATGGGGTCGTCTATCCGACCGGGTGGTCTCTTTGTTCTTTGATTGCGGGGGCTCTACGGCCTCCTCATCAAATTCGGGCAGTAGTTTTCGCTTTGGGTAGCTCTTTGTTCGGCGACTATCGCCGTATTTGTCTGTGGTGTTGAGTACTTTGCTCCGTCTGATCTTGAGCGCATCTTCCTCTGTTTTGAGCTTCCGCTTCTGCTTTTTCAGGCTACGCGCAGTGGGGACGAGCCTTTTGTGGAGGTTCTTCTGCTCCAGCAACTTGTCCGGCGTGAGATCGTCCGGACTATTATCTTCGCCGGGGACGGATTGTTTATCCATATCGTCCTGTTCGGACGGTTTCTCGATAGCATGTTCGTCGTCCACCGGTTCGCCCTGCTCTATGGCTGGGTCTGTATGGCTGCTGTCTTTGTCAAGGCGGGATTTTGAGCGGCGCTTACGTCGCCGTTTTGACTGCTTTTCGAGGGAATGATCCCTCGTGGCGTCCCGTTGTTCCTCGTTGTCGCTTCCTTTAGGTGTATCCACCATGTATACATCGTGAGATGAGGTGGGTGTCCAGTGCCTTATAGGTGCTGGTTCATGCTTATCTCCTACATCGTCGTCCATATCGTCGATGTCTTCGGAGTCGAAATTGAGCACGTCGTTTAAACTTTTGACAGTGGCTACGAAGTGGGTGGTGGGTGGGCTTTGAATTTCTTCATCGTCCGCATCCCAACTTTGCTGACCATAGTCCGGCCAGGGCTCTCCTGATAAAGAGAGAGACTTCAGTAAATTCAGGATGTCGCTAAAGGGCGAGTGTTGAAAGATGTCCGCTGCGGTAAATTCCATGACCGGCGCCCAATCGGATTCGATTGACAGGGGCGCGGAAGGTTCGGAGTCCGGAGAGGAGTCCGGCACCTTGGAGTTACGAGCCTTGCAAAGGACAGGGATGGTGTTCGGCTCAATCGCCATAGAGATTGCAGCCCCCGAGGCGGTGTCCAGCCACCCGTCCTCGATCGGCGCAGTCGGCTCCGAGCTAAGGGTCGGAGCGGACACTAGTGCGGCCTCCAGGGCACTGTTCGGCGGCAGATCTAGATCATGCCCATCGTGACAGTGCGGCGCGCTTGGCTGTGGCTCAAACCCGTCGAAGATCAAGTCTCCGCGGACGTCAGCCGTGTAGTTTAAACTTCCAAATCTGACCTGATGGCCAGGGGCGTAGCTTTCAGTCTGCTCCAGATGGCCAAGCGAATTGGCCCGCACTGCAAAGCCGCCGAATACGAAGATCTGTCTGGGGAGAAAAGTCTCACCCTGGACCGCATCGTTGTTGATGATCGGAGGAGCCATCGGGCCTAAAGATGACGACGCAGAGGAACTCTCAATGAAAGCACCAATGTCGGTGTCAAAACCGGCGGATCTCTGGTAGGGAGTCCCGAATTGTGTGTCTAGGTGGATGGTAACAGGAGACAAGGGACACGATGTTTTTACCCAGGTTCGGGCCCTCTTGATGGAGGTAAAACCCTACCCTTGCTTGATTGATATTGATGATATGGGTAGTACAAGAGTAGATCTACCACGAGATCAGAGAGGCTAAACCCTAGAAGCTAGCCTATGGTATGATTGTTGTTTGTCCTACGGACTAAAACCCTCCGGTTTATATAGGCACCAAAGAGGTTTAGGGTTACACAGAGTCGGTTACAATGGTAGGAGATCTACATATCCGTATCGCCAAGCTTGCCTTCCACGCCAAGGAAAGTCCCATCCGGACATGGGACGAAGTCTTCAATCTTGTATCTTCATAGTCCAGGAGTCCGGCCAAAGGCTATAGTCCGGCCATCCGGACACCCCCTAATTCAGGACTCCCTCAGCGAGAGACACCGAAGGAGAGCGACATTAGCAACACCCCGACGGCCATGCTCCATGAGGTATGGGTGAAGGCTTACTCCGTCCACACCCCTTCCTCTCGCCGACGGGCACAGCCGCAGCAATGGCGCTCGGTCCAGGGCGGATTGCCGCCCACTGGTCGCCCCCATCACGGGGGCGACCGCAACGCGTGCGCCTCCCCCGGGGCGAGTCAACCAAGTCATTGTGCTTGACAGAGCCACTAGCCCTCAAGCGCCTTCGCCACGCCACCATGCCATCTAGGTGGCCGCCCCGCAACAGCGGGAACGTGGTACTGCCACTGCTGGCACTGTCAGGAGCCGAGCGACAGTACGATCTGCATCGTCATCACCCATGCCGAGCACGGCTACGGAGGCCATGGTGCGGGCCGAGCTACTGCTAAGGTTCCCACCAACGGTCGAGCAGATGAATGAGTGGCGTGCCACCATCCAGAGCCTGCTCGGTTTTGCCGAGGCTGGGGGTTCACAGTGAGCTGGCCCGCCATGACCTCCCCAAGCGACAACGACGACTCGTGTTGCTGGTCGTACGAAAGGGGCCAACCCCACAGTACAATCCCCACCACAGCAGCCAGCGCGATCATGACAAAATCAAGAACCTGACAATGTCTCGATGGCCTCTTCTGACCCTCGAGCGCGTCCAGATCAGCGGCAAGCTTTGGAGGATAGGTGGAGGGAAGACGCGCACGTTGTCATTAAGCAACGCCGCGACGACCGCCGCCGAACCGATGGGAGCGATGGCCCTGATGTCGACGAGCCTGCACTCGATATTAGTGGGTGCCTACCTTTCGAGGTTGGGTGCCCTGCCTTTACTCGTGAGCTGCGGTAAGTCCGCTGGCCGTCCGTTCCCACGTTCAAGCCAGAGATACCTGAGAAGTATGATGGGAGGCTAAACCCGGCAGAGTTTCTGAGCATCTACACCATCGCTGTCCAAGCTGTTGGGGGAAGAGATGAGAAGGTATTCGTCAACTACTTCCCTTTGGCTCTCAAGTCCAATGTGAGGTCCTGGCTGATGCACCTGCCGGAGAACTCCATTTTGTCATGGACTGACCTGTGTCTTGAGTTCATTGGCGCCTTCACTGGCCGCCACCAAGAACCAGGCCGGCCCAGCGATTTGCAGCTTCTCTAGTAGAAAGAAGGAGAAACTCTCCGAAAGTATTTGTAGAGATTCAGCAAAGCCCACAGGAACATCTCGAACATCCATCCGGCAGCTGTGATAGCCGCCTTCCAGTCCAATGTGCGCAACCACAGGATTCGTTCCAAGATGAATGTATGGTTTCCCAAGACTGTGAAGGAGCTTTACACCTTGGTGGATAAGTGTGCTCGAATGGAGTAGGGAAGGAAGTTGCCTGGGGAGGAGGACTGCATCAATGTCGATTCAGAGGATGATGACGAATCCACCAGTCAGAAGAAGAGCAAGAAGCGCAATAAGAGGCACAAGGATAAGGCAGTGATGACTGTTGAAGTATTGGGTACACCTAGTACCGGCAAGACGGCCAAGACCGAAGCCCCTGGCAAGGAAGCTACCATATGCGTTGGCTGTCGGGAAGCTGTGGCTGCCGAAAAGGCCGGGAAAGGCGATGGGTCGTATTGCAAGATTCATCGGACCAAGGGTCACGACCTTCAAGAGTGTTATCAGGTTGAGCACTTGTCAAGAGGCAAAGAGCTGAGTACGAGAAGCGTGACAAGGAAAACGGTCAAAATGTCACTGGCGGTAAGGGTCGAGGCGGTGAAGTAAATCACCCCGGCAAACCCTTCCGTAACAAAGGAAAATCCGCCAGAGGTCAAGAGAAGGAAGCCTATGATGATGAGAGTGATGGAGGGGATGAAGATGAAACCAGTGAGCAAGAGTTTTAGAAGGCCACTGATGCCATGTGCATTGACGGAGGCGCATCCCTGCACGCCTCTCACCGCCAACTCAAATGGTGGGCGCGTGAGGTCAATGCCGTGGAACTAGCACTAGAGGCCCGGAAACCACTCAAATGGTCACGCACACCCATCATCTTTGACAAAGAGAATCATACTGACCGTATCACTGTGGTAGGGTGTTTGCCATTGTTGGTCTCTCCAACAATTAGCAACCTCAAGGTCACTAAGATGTTGGTGGACGGCGGGGCTGGGTTGAATCTGATTTCCCCAAAGGTTATTAGCAGACTTCAGATAACAGAAGAGGAGTTAAAGGTCATTGGCACGTTTCGAGGAGTTAATCCCGACAGGAACCATCCTAAGGGAAAGATCATGTTGCCTGTGACATTTGGAGGGGAGTTGAACTATCGGACTGAAAAGATTGTGTTTGATGTGGTTGACCTCCCCTTGCCGTACAATGGGATCCTTGGATGACCAGCCTTGGCTAAATTCATGGCGGTATCCCACTATGCCTACAACACATTGAAGATGCCTGGGCAAGTTGGAGTCATTTCCATCCCATCAGATGAGAAGGACGCGATCATTTGCGTGCACAAGATGTACCGGGACGCGATCGCGGCAGAGGAATCGGTAGCAGCAGTTCCTGCCAAGGAGAACAGAGGAAAGAAGAAGGATAACAAGGACACTGGCAAGGAATCCAGGAAGCGTACCTCTTCGGAGTGCGCTGCGCCTGTTGATGACTTGCCGGAGAGTTCCAACAACAAAAAGACTACAGCACCCAAGATGAGATTCTATCTCAATCACGTGATGAATTCATGATTGGGGCACAATCGCATTTCGAGCGCATAGCAAGGTGGTACCATTGCAACATACCATGTACTAAATAGATGAGCGTACCAGATAAAGGCTTACACTCACCACAAGCTACAACATTCATACAACAATACATCAATACATAGCATTCATCATGAAGAAGAGCAAGATCCGACTACGGATGAAATCAAACGAAAAAGAAGAACGACATCCACCCTGCTAGCCCAGGCTCTCGACTAGAACCTATATCCCTTGATCGAAGAAGAAGCAGAAGAAGAACTCCAAACAAGCAGGCATCGCACTCACATCAGATCATCGCTTTACATGTACCTGCAACTATTGTTGTAGTAACCTGTGAGCCACGAGGATTCAGCAATCCCATTACCATGGATATCAAGACTAGCAAAGCTTAATGGGTATGGAATCGATAAGTGGTGAGATTGCAGCAAGCGACTAAGCATTATATGGTGGCTAACTTACGAGTACAAGAATAAGATGAGAAACTACGCAAGCGGTCGCCAACTAGTAATGATCAAGAAGTGACCCCGAACTACTTACGTTCAAACATAACCCAACCGTGTTCTCTTCTCGACTCACTCGAAAAGAGACAGTAACGGTTACACACGTGGTTGGTGTATTTTAATTCGGATCTGGTGTCAAGTTCTCTACAACCGGATTTTAAAAAAGTCCCATCTGCCACATAACCGCGGGCACGGCTTCCAGAAAGATAAAACCCTGCAGGGATGCCCCAACTTAGCCCACGACAACCTCTCACGATCAACGGAGGAAAATCCTCCTCCCGAAACAACCCGATCAAGCTCGGAATCCCGGTTCTCAAGATATTCGACAATGGTAAAACAAAACCAACAAGACCGCCCGAATGTGCCGACAAATCCCGATAGGAGCCGCACGTATCTCGTTCTCAGGGTACACCGGATAGGTCAGCCTACGAGTAAAACCAAACCTCAAGTTGCCCCGTGGTGGCCCCGCGGTCTGCCCATTTTGGACCAACACTCAGAGGAGCACTGGCCCGGGTTGTTGATTAAGAGTCCTAGGGTGCTAGCCGGTCCCTATGCAAGTTTTAGTTGTTATTAAGCAAATGGTAAAACCAATTGTGGACCTTATTGGAAGAGTTTTATTCAGAGCGAACTGTCAAGGGGGGCCCATAAACCCTAACCGTGTTAGGAACGCAAAATCAAGGAACATAACACCGGACGGGCCACTGTATTTTGCAAAAAAAACAGAGGAGCCTCGGGGTTGGGAATGCAGAGGCGGAGCAACCAGAGGAGTAGTTGGCGTCGGCTCCGGCTCCGGGCTTCAGCATGAAGGACAAGGCGGAGTTCGTGGTTGCCCAAGCGACCGAGATGGCGAAGCAGCAGGCCATCCTAGAGTCTATCCGGAATGAGGCATGTATGGAGGCCAACTGGCAGGAACGAGTGGCGACTGACGCGCTCTTTCACGAGGTCGAAGCGGAGATGCATGCGGAGGCCGGCATGGAGGAGTCGCAGGAACCGGAGTTGCGGCTTCCATCCATGTAGCCGGGCACGGAGATAGTGAAAAACTCCGATCAAGATTGGGATAGTATAGGTTATTTGACCAGACACGTTCGCAAAGTCAGATTTGACTTACACGGTTGTCGATGCTCAAATCCCTAGAGACACAGTCCAGGCCACAAAAGCCTCTCTTCCTCTCCTTCCCCCTTCCATCTCTTAATCCACCACCCGTTTGATGAGACCACACCCGGCACAACGCTGGGGTCCTAACCTAGCGTCGTCGCCTGATCTCGGCCAGCGCTGCACGTGTTCTACCCAACGCCTACCTCGTCGTCCAGACGCCCAGCACCACACAGCGCAGCTGCCTACCACCGTCGTCCAAACCTTGCCCAACACCACCGCAGTGCAGCTGCCCACCTCGCTCAGTGTTGCTGGCTGGCTCCGGTTGCTGTTTCTGTCACGACCGGGATCAATGGCGGAGACACAGCCCAGGGAGCAGCTGCTACTGCTTTCGTGCATCCCCAACACCACTGGTTGCTGGGGCGGCAGCACGGGGTAGAAAGCGGTGGACACAATGGAGGTCAGAGGCAACCACCACAGCAAGACGTATCCGTTCCCCTACAAGCTTTCCAGATTTGAGGCTGGGACATTTCAAGGGTTCAGCCCCTACAATTTCAGGGGCCTGAATTTTCAAGGAGAATAACTCAGTGTTTACTCGTTACATAATAGAACAAGTGAAACTTATTTTAAAGCTCAAAATTCAACGCTTTTCACTCATTACCATCTCGAACTAGCAAATATTTAGGTTTGGCATCACAGCTATAATTTTGATTTTTCGAAGACATGATCCGAGCAACAACGAGCTCAAGCAAGCCGTCGCAAATTCAATACATGAACAAGAGGGCCAATATGCAAATTAAGATGGATCTTCAAGCAGTTTCGGCAACCGGGTACTCGTACACAACATCCTTGCCACAAAGCCTGCGGTACACTGCAGTGAAGGTATCCAATTTGTACTCTGTGTTGTTGCGTTCCTTTGGGTCCAAGAAGATCTGCAACAACACCAGTAAAATAAACAGGGCACCAACAAAAAATTGTTTGGATCAAAAGTGTCAATGTTGATCAATTCGGAAGAAATTACAAGGGTGAAATAGAGATGTAAAGTTCAGGCTAATCAAAAATTGTCTAGACAAGAATCAGCTATATCAATGCAGTCGTCAAATCTTACCTTGATGATCTTCGAGCCATCTAGGCGATATCTGACACGTTTCCCCACAATCTCAGCTGGGTACACAACATCCTCCAAAAGACCATCATGAACAGCGGTCAAAGTCCTGGTACGAGGGCGAACAACAGCAGAACCCTTCTTGGGTGGCCTCACAATCCGCCTTGTTGCAACAATAACAACATCCTACATCGAGTCATAGTCAACCACACATTTCAACAAGCACGGAACAAACAGGACAATGGCTAACATTTGCTTCAGCGTAATTGGGGGGTTTTGGCATTTTGCTAGGCAAAGGACACAACTATGAAGAAATTTCTCGAACAGAGTATATTTGGCAATTAGAGGGAAGTGACATGAATACAATAATTACTCTGCAATAACGTTAGACAAACAACCAAATTCGACTTTAAACCAGTAACACTGAATAAAAGATGACAAACATTGTAAATGGCACCTGAAAAGAAGGAAATAAGAAATAACTGCCACAGCATTTGAGTAAATACAACTCTTCCAAACGGAAAACACATGCCCATAAGAGTACAGCATCCTAGTTGTAGACTAGGAAGCATACTGGTGAACATTCCACACACAGAGGTATCGCATTGTATTTGTAGCAGCAGAGTGTAGTGCAAAACATAACAGGATTCAGGAGGAGCATACAGGCATGCTCTACTGCTATAGCTGTAGGGGAATACCATCTTTGTCTACGAAATCTACAACACATAAGCAATCATTCTGACTAGCAAACTTACTCCACTTACTCCTATGTGAAATACTGATTACTAGATCACACTATTCTCAAAGGAAAGGACTCTAACAAGGTTAATGGCAATTCACTAACCTTGCCGCTGAACTTCTTCTCGAGCTCCCTGACAAGCCTGACGTGGATCTTCCTGAAGTTCTTGCGGAGCCTGTACGGCACGTGGATGACCACGGCCTTCCTGTTCCCTGCAACATCCATCTGGCTGCAATACGAGGCAGCACAAGCCAGAAACCATCACACCTCGCTACCACTTGGACTGCTACTCAACAGAAACGAAAACCAAGGTTAAGACTGGCTGATGACTTACAAGGCGGCGTTGATGTAGAGGTCTTTAACGTCGCTCTTGAGCTCCTGGCTGCCATTCTCCAGGTCGAAGAATGCCTGCAAACACGAAACAACGGTGGTGAAACACGGAGCGCAGAGACCACGCGCAACAGCACTGACGTGAGACGAGAGGGCTTCCAGGCTACCTGCGCGACGGAGTCCTCGAACTCGGAGGGCTCGAGGCCCTTGTCCTTCTGGATCTTCTTCCTCGCCGTGTACATGGTGCTTTCGCCCTTTCTTCGCCTGAGGGAGGTCGAGGGGTGGCGGTAGGGTTTGGAGGCGGCCACGGAGGTAGGGTTTGGAGGCGGCCGCGAGTAGTGGGATACGATTTTATAGGTCTATAAGGGGATCCCAAAATGTTTGTGGGCTGGGCCATGCTCGGTACAGAATGCCTGTCGCACTGGCCCAATTTCGATCTTTATAAAAAAAAATGGACTGTGTATGTGCCCATGCGTTGCCGCATGATCCAAATATTATTATTTTTAACACAATATATAGGAGGACATACGGGATAAATTATGATACAAAACAGATATAATTAAACAAGCAAAATAGGTACGTGCCCATGATTGATTTGCTTTATTGGATTATAACAAAGATAAGAGATTAATTGCTAATTATTTATTTTTCATGGGTGACGGGTCACGGGCAGGCTAATAACGATGTCAATGTCGCCAGATGAGGACGGGCCAAGAGTAGCGGCAGGCACGTGAATGACCTTAGATGTCATCATGGAAGCTGCTGCCATTGAGCAAGTGGTAAAGGAAGCCAGTATGACCACTTGGGAGGATGTAGCTAACGCTTCATCGAGTACACACCCCTTACGGACGGTGGTCAAGCATATGGTGGTTGTTGATGTTGTGGCAACGACGTCACGCGTGGTCGAGGATGGAGGGAGCACAGTGGACACAACGAGCTTGGAAGAAGGCATGCTGACACCAGTGGGTGGCATGAAGTGGAGATCATCCTTGTAGGAATATAGGCATTGTATCACAGCGGTCACGTAGGATGTTTACTTCCATACTTGCCTCCTCTTGATATCTTTCCTTGTACATAGAGATAGAGTCTTGGAGGTCAAGTATTTTTGTGTATATATGTAATTGCCCTATGGATCAATACAATGCGCTGCATATTCCCAATTATTCAAACCTAAATGGTATCAGTTTTCTCTTTCCCGTGACCTCTTTCCGCTGCTCACGCCTGAACCACACCCCCACCTGACGCCCTAGCTGCTATTGTCCTCATCAGCCGCCATAGCCATGGATCCCTTCAGTGACTTCTTCTCCAACCCCGGCTCCAATCCCTTCGCCTCCAACCCCTCCTCAACCACTCCACCCAATCTGGCTCCACCCCCAGCTCCAACCCTTTCGCTGAGTCCACTCAGCTAGCCGCCCCTAGCGCCACCGCCGTGCAACTCATCAACATCTGCACCATGTTCCCGTCACCCTTAGCTTTGATGAGTCCAACTTCTCGATCTGGCAAACTTTTTTCCACCTCACCTTCCGCAAGCTCGGTCTCGTCGATCATGTTGGTGGGTCGACCAATGCTCTAATGATGTTCGCTAATGTTGAGTGGACCCAGATCGATCAGTGCATCGTCTCGTGGCTCTACACCACCGTCTCTCCTGACATCCTGCACATCATCATCAAGCCCTCCGACACCGCTGCCAACGCATGGACGGTCAGCTCCGAGCTCTTCCTCGACAACCATCTATAGCGCGCCATCTTCGCCAAGCGGGAGTCTCACAACATCGTTCAGGGTGACCTCTCTGTCACCGCCTTCTGCCGTCGTCTCAAGTGTCTCTCCGACACTCTTCAGGACGTCGGCTCGTCGGTCTCTGACCAAGACATGCTGTTGGCTCTTATCAACGAGCTGAACGACGACTTCAGCCATTGCATTGCGGCGCTCACCGTCAACCCCACCGGCGTCACCTTCGCGCGGGCCCGTGGTGTTCTTCTTCAGGAGGAGCGCCGCCTCTCCCTTGGCGATCACCATGCCCGGCTGGCGGCTCTCATCGCCGGTCAGCCCTGCCCGGCCACTGCTGCTCCGACTCCACCACGACCAGTCGCCCCACGGTGCCCCTGCTACGCCCTCTCCCAATGGCGGCCGCAACCGCGGCAAGAAGAAGAAGCAGGCCACTCCTCCTACCGTCCCTAGTGGCACGACGAATCCTCTTCCGGACGCACGCAACACCCCAGCATGGCCTCTCGGGGGCTACCCCCTGTCGGGCATGTTCGCAGCCTGCCCCCCGAACTGGCGTGCGCCTGGTGCCGGCCGGCTCGGGCCTTGACCCGGCGCCTCTTTGCCGCATGCATATGCGGCCCAGCTAGGGGAGGTGGGCCCGCACTACTACCCCTCTTGTCCCGTCTACCCTGGCTATGCGTCGGTCCCGCCTCTTCATCAACCTTCGGCTTGGGACCAAACGCAACTACATGCCGCCCTCAACAATCTCTGCATCAATGGTGGCGGCAGCGGGGGCTGACTGGTTCCTTGACACCGGTGCTACCTTGCATATGGCGAACCATCCCGGTATCCTTTCTCACTCTCAACCATATTCTACTTACACCCGTGTCATCATCGGTAATGGGGATTCTCTCCCGATCACCCACACCGGTGACGTTTCTTTTCCCACATCTTCTTTTCCTATTTATCTTCGTAATGTTGTCATTACTCCTAATATCATCAAAATTTTGATTTTCGTTCGTCGCCTTACTCGTGAAAATCCCATTACTGTTGAGTTTGACATGTTTGGTTTTTCTGTCAAGGACCTTCACACACGACGAGTGATTCTGCGATGTGACAGCCCCGATGAACTTTATCCACTTGCATCCGGGCCTCAAGCTCTCCTTGCCGAGACCTACGATCTTTGGCACCAACGGCTTGGACACCTGGGACACGCTGCTCTTTCCAAAACATTATCGTCTTTTGAGTTTTCCTGTAATAAAGCTATGTCTACAACATGTCATGCTTGTAGGTTGGGCAAGCACGTTAGGTTACCTTTCAAACAATCAGATTCCCAAGCTAGTTTCTCTTTTGCTCTTATACATTGCGATGTATGGACATCTCCAATAAAAAGTGTCTCCGGTTTTCTCTATTATCTTGTCATTCTTGATGATTTTTCCCACTATACTTGGACTTTTCCATTACGTCGCAAATCTGAAGTTTTTCCGCCTCTCTCTCATTTTCATGTGTTTGTTGCTACGCAATTTCAATGCAATATTCTGAGTTTTCAAACGGATAATGGCAAGGAATTTGATAATAATGTTGTTGGGGAACGTAGCAGAAATTCAAAATTTTCCTACGCGTCACCAAGATCTATCTATGGAGAAACCAGCTACGAGTAGAAGGAGAGAACATCTACATACCCTTGTAGATCGCTAAGCGGAAGCGTTCAAGTGAACGGGGTTGATGGAGTCGTACTCGTCGTGATTCAGATCACCGATGATCCTAGTGCCGAACGGACGGCACCTCCGCGTTCAACACACGTACAGCTCGACGATGTCTCCCACGCCTTGATCCAGCAAGGAGAGAGGGAGAGGTTGAGGAAGACTCCATCCAGCAGCAGCACAACGGCGTGGTGGTGATGGAGGAGCGTGGCAATCCTGCAGGGCTTCGCCAAGCACCTACGGGAGAGGAGGAGGTGTCACGGGAGGGAGGGAGGCGCCAAGGGCTCAGGTATGGATGCCCTCCCTCCCCTCCACTATATATAGGGGCAGGGGAAAGGGGGGAGGCGCAGCCTTGCCCCTTCCTCCAAGAAAGGGGTGCGGCTAAGAGGGGGGGAGGAGTCCATCCTCCCCAAGGCACCTCGGAGGTGCCTTCCCCCTTGAGGACTCTCCCCTTTTTCCTATATCTTGGCGCATGGGCCTCTAGGGGCTGGTGCCCTTGGCCCATGTAGGCCAAGGCGCACCCCCTACAGCCCATGTGGCCCCCCGGGGCAGGTGGCCCCACCCGGTGGGCCCCCAGGACCCTTCCGGTGGTCCCGGTACAATACCGATGACCCCGAAACTTGTCCTGATGGCCGAAACAGGACTTCCTATATATAAATCTTTACCTCCGGACCATTCCGGAACTCCTCGTGACGTCCGGGATCTCATCCGGGACTCCGAACAACATTCGGTAACCACATACAAGCTTCCTTTATAACCCTAGCGTCATCGAACCTTAAGTGTGTAGACCCTACGGGTTCGGGAGACATGCAGACATGACCGAGACGTTCTCCGGTCAATAACCAACAGCGGGATCTGGATACCCATGTTGGCTCCCACATGTTCCACGATGATCTCATCGGATGAACCACGATGTCAAGGACTCAATCGATCCCGTATACAATTCCCTTTGTCTAGCGGTATTTTACTTGCCCGAGATTCGATCGTCGGTATACCGATACCTTGTTCAATCTCGTTACCGGCAAGTCTCTTTACTCGTTCCGTAACACATCATCCCGTGATCAACCCCTTGGTCACATTGTGCACATTATGATGATGTCCTACCGAGTGGGCCCAGAGATACCTCTCCGTTTACACGGAGTGACAAAACCCAGTCTCGATCCGCATAAAACAATAGATACTTTCCGAGATACCTGTAGTGCACCTTTATAGTCACCCAGTTACGTTGTGACGTTTGATACACCCAAAGCACTCCTACGGTATCCAGGAGTTACACGCTCTCATGGTCAAAGGAAGAGATACTTGACATTGGCAAAGCTCTAGCAAACGAACTACACGATCTTTGTGCTATGCTTAGGATTGGGTCTTGTCCATCACATCATTCTCCTAATGATGTGATCCCGTTATCAACGACATCCAATGTCCATAGCCAGGAAACCATGACTATCTGTTGATCACAACGAGCTAGTCAACTAGAGGCTCACTAGGGACATATTGTGGTCTATGTATTCACACGTGTATTACGATTTCCGGATAATACAGTTATAGCATGAATAAAAGACTATTATCATGAACAAAGAAATATAATAATAACACTTTTATTATTGCCTCTAGGGCATATTTCCAACAGTCTCCCACTTGCACTAGAGTCAATAATCTAGTTCACATCACCATGTGATTAACACTGACAGGTCACATCACCATGTGACCAACATCCAAAGAGTTTACTAGTGTCACTAAACTAGTTCACATCATCATGTGATCAAGACTCAATGAGATCTGGGGTTTGGTCATGTTCTGCTTGTGAGAGAGGTTTTAGTCAACGGGTCTGAACCTTTCAGATCCGTGTGTGCTTTACAAATCTCTATGTCATCTCCTAGATGTAGCTCCCACGTTCTATTTGGAGCTATTCCAAATAACTGTTCTACTTGGAGCTATTCTTAATTGTTGCTCCATTATACGTATCCGGTATCTCTAGTCAGAGCTCTCCGGATAGGTGTTAAGCTTGCATCGACGTAACCCTTTACGACGAACTCTTTTACCACCTCCATAATCGAGAAAATTCCTTAGTCCACTAGTTACTAAGGATAACTTTGACCGTTGTCCTGTGATCCATTCATGGATCACTCTTGTACCCCTTGACTGACTCATGGCAAGGCACACTTCAGGTGCGGTACACAGCATAGCATACTGAAGAGCCTACGTCTCAAGCATAGGGGACGACCTTCGTCCTTTCTCTCTATTCTGCCGTGGTCGAGCTTTAAGTCTTAACTTCGTACCTTACAACTCAGGCAAGAACTTCTTCTTTGACTGATCCATCTTGAACACCTTCAAGATCATGTCAAGGTATATGCTCATTTGAAAGTACCATTAAGCGTTTTGATCTATCCTTATAGATCTTGATGCTCAATGCTCAAGCAGCTTAATCCAGGCTTTCCATTGAAAAACACTTTCAAAATAACCCTATATGCTTTCCAGAAATTCTACGTCATTTCTGATCAACAATATGTCAACAACATATACTCATCAGAAATTCTATAGTGCTCCCACTCACTTCTTTGGAAATACAAGTTTCTCATAAACTTTGTATAGACCCAAAATCTTTGATCATCTTATCAAAGCGTACATTCCAACTCCGAGATGCCTACTCCAGTCCTTAGAAGGATCGCTGGAGCCAGCATACCTTTTAGCATCCTTAGGATCGACAAAAACTTTCTGATTGTATTACATACAACCTTTCCTCGCGATAACCGGTAAGGAAACTCGTTTTGACATCCATCTGCCAGATTTCATAAATACAGCTAATGCTAACATGAATCCGACGGACTTTAAGCATCGCTACGGATGAGAAAATCTCATCGTAGTCAACTCCTTGAACTTGTGAAAAAACTCTTTGCCACAAGTCGAGCTTCATGGACGGTGACATTACCATCCACGTTCGTCTTCTTCTTAAAGATCCATTTATCTCAATGGCTTGCCGATCATCGGGCAAGTCCACCAAAGTCCATGCTTTGTTCTGATACATGGATCCTATCTCGGATTTCATGGCTTCTAACCATTTGTTGGAATTTGGGCCCACCGTCGCTTCTCCATAGCTCGTAGGTTCATTGTTGTCTAGCAACATGACCTTCAAGACAGGATTACTGTACCACTCTGAAGTAGTACGTATCCTTGTCACCCTACGAGGTACGGCAGTGACTTGATCCGAAACTTCATGATCATTATCATAAGCTTCTACTTCAATTGGTGTAGGTGCCACATGAACAACTTCCTGTGTCCTGATACACACTGGTTGAAGTGATGGTTCAATAACCATATCAAGTCTCCACCATCCTCCCACTCAACTCTTTCGAGAGAAACCTTTCCTCGAGAAAGGACCCGATTCTAGAAACAATTCATATTGCTTTCGGATCTGAGACAGGAGGTATGCCCAACTGTTTTGGGTGTCCTATGAAGATGCATTTTGTCCGCTTTGGGTTCGAGCTTATCAAGCTGAAACTTTTTCACATAAGCGTCGCAGCCCCAAACCTTTAAGAAACGACAACTTAGGTTTCTCTAAACCATAATTCAAACGGTGTCGTCTCAACGGAATTACGTGGTGCCCTATTTAAAGTGAATGTGGTTGTCTCTAATGCTTAACCCATGAACAATAGTGGTAATTCGATAAGAGACATCATGGTACGCACCATATCCAAAAGGGTGCAACCATGATGTTCGGACACACCATCACACTATGGTGTTCCAGGCGGTATTAATTGCGAAACAATTTCCACAATGTCTTAATTGTGTGCCAAAACTCGTAACTCAGATATTCATCTCTATGATCATATCATAGACATTTTATCCTCTTGTCACAATGATCTTCTACTTCATTCTGAAATTACTTGAACCATTCAATAATTCAGACTTGTGTTTCATCAAGTAAATATTCTCAACATCTACTCGAATCATCTGTGAAGTAAGAACATAACGATATTCACTGCATGCCTCAGCACTCATTGGACTGCACACATCAAAATGTGTTGCTTCCAACAAGTTGCTATCTTGTTCCATTTTACTGAAACCGAGGCTTTTCAGTCATCTTGCCTATGTGGTATGATTTGCATATCTCAAGTGATCCAAAATCAAGTGAGTCCAAACGATCCATTTGCATGGAGTTTCTTCATGCATATATACCAATAGACATGGTTCGCATGTCTCAAACTTTTCAAAATTGAGTGAGTCCAAAGATCCATCAACATGGAGCTTCTTCATGCGTTTTATACCATTATGACTTACATGGCAGTGCCACAAGTAAGTGGTACTATCATTACTATCTTATATCTTTTGGCATGAAAATGTGTATCCCTATGATCAAGATTCAATAAACCATTCCTTTAGGTGCAAGAGCACTTATTCAGGTTTAATACTAATCTTGATGGTAGAGGGAGCGTGCGATGTTAGATCACATCAAACTTGGAAACACTTCCAACACATATCGTCAACTCACCTTTAGCTAGTCTCCGTTTTATTCCGTAGCTTTTATTTCGAGTTACTAACACTTAGCAACCGAACCGGTATCTAATACTCTGGTGCTACTAGGAGTACTAGTAAAGTACACATTAACATAATGTATATCCAATATACTTCTATCGACCTTGCCAGCCTTCTCATCTACCAAGTATCTAGGGTAATCCTGCTCCAGTGGTTGTTCCCCTTATTACAGAAGCACTTAGTCTCGGGTTTGGGTTCAACCTCGGGTTTCTTCATTGGTGCAGCAACTGATTTGCCGTTTCATGAAGTATCCCTTCTTTCCCTTGCCCTTCTTGAAACTAGTGGTTTCACCAACCATCAACAATTGATGCTCCTTCTTGATTTCTACTTTCGCGGTGTCAAACATCGTGAATACCTCAAGGATCATCTTATTTATCCCTGATATGTTATAGTTCATCACGAAGCTCTAGCAGCTTGGAGGCAATGACTTTGGAGAAACATCACTATCTCATTTGGAAGATCAACTCCCACTCAATTCAAGTGATTGTTGCACTCAGACAATCTGAGCACAAGCTCAACGATTGAGATTTTCTCCCTTAGTTTGCAGGCTAAGAGAATCGTCGGAGGTCTTATACCTCTTGACGTGAGCACGAGCCTGAAATCCCAATTTCAGCCCTCGAAACATCTCATATGTTCCGCGATGTTTCGAAAACGTCTTTGGTGCCTCTACTTAAACCATTTAACTGAACTATCACGTAGTTATCAAAACGTGTATGTTCGATGTTCGAAACATCCACAAACGACGTTTGGGGTTCAGCACACTGGGCAGTGCATTAAGGACATAAGCTTTCTACTGTCCGCATAATTGCTACTTTCAACTTTCAACTATATTTTCTCTAGGAACATATCTAAAACAGTAGAACTAAAACGCGAGCTACGACATAATTTGCAAAAGGTCTTTTGACTATGTTCAGGATAATTAAGTTCATCTTATGAACTCCCACTCAGATAGACATCCCTCTGGTCATCTAAGTGATCACATGATCCGAGTCAACTAGGCCGTGTCCGATCATCACGTGAGACGGACTAGTCATCATCGGTGAACATCTTTATGTTGATCGTATCTACCATACGACTCATGCTCGACCTTTCGGTCTCCGTGTTCCGAGGCCATGTCTGTACATGCTAGGCTCGTCAAGTTAACCCTAAGTGTTTTCGCTGTGTAAAACTGTCTTACACCCGTTGTATGTGAACGTAAGAATCCATCACACCCGATCATCACGTGGCGCTTAGAAGCGACGAACTGTAGCAACGGT
Organism: Triticum aestivum; assembly: GCF_018294505.1. Lineage (NCBI taxonomy): Eukaryota > Viridiplantae > Streptophyta > Magnoliopsida > Poales > Poaceae > Triticum > Triticum aestivum. The sequence continues at coordinate 208,202,455 of NC_057795.1, read as the reverse complement.
GCACAGTTAGGGGAGAACACTTCTTGAAATTTTGTAAGGGATCATCTTATTTACTACCGTCGTCCTAAGTAAACAAGATGCATAATCATAATAAACATCACATGCAATTATATAGTTGTGACATGATATGGCCAATATCATATAGCTCCATTGATCTCCATCTTCGGGGCTCCATGATCATCTTGTCACCGGCATGACACCATGATCTCCATCATCATGATCTCCATCATCGTGTATTCATGAAGTTGTCACGCCAATGACTACTTCTACTTCTATGACTAACGCGTTTAGCAATAAAGTAAAGTAGTTTACATGGCGTTCTTCAATGACACGCATGTCATACAATAAATTAAGACAACTCCTATGGCTCCTGCCGGTTGTCATACTCATCGACATGCAAGTCGTGAATCCTATTACAAGAACATGATCAATCTCATACATCACATATATCATTCATCACATCCTTTTGGCCATATCACATCACATAGCATACCCTGCAAAAACAAGTTAGACGTCCTCTAATTGTTGTTGCATGTTTTACGTGGCTGCTATGGGTTTCTAGCAAGAACGTTTCTTACCTACGCAAGACCACAACGTGATATGCCAATTGCTATTTACCCTTCATAAGGACCCTTTTCATCGAATCCGTTCCGACTAAAGTGGGAGAGACTGGCACCCGCTAGCCACCTTATGCACCAAGTGCATGTCAATCGGTGGAACCTGTCTCACGTAAGAGTACGTGTAAGGTCGGTCCGGGCCGCTTCATCCCACAATACCGTCGAAACAAGATTGGACTAGTAACGGTAAGCATATTGAACAACATCAACGCCCACAACTACTTTGTGTTCTACTCGTGCAAAGAATCTACGCAATAGACCTAGCTCATGATGCCACTGTTGGGGAACGTAGCAGAAATTCAAAATTTTCCTACGCGTCACCAAGATCTATCTATGGAGAAACCAGCTACGAGTAGAAGGAGAGTGCATCTACATACCCTTGTAGATCGCTAAGCGGAAGCGTTCAAGTGAACGGGGTTGATGGAGTCGTACTCGTCGTGATTCAGATCACCGATGATCCTAGTGCCGAACGGACGGCACCTCCGCGTTCAACACACGTACAGCTCGACGATGTCTCCCACGCCTTGATCCAGCAAGGAGAGAGGGAGAGGTTGAGGAAGACTCCATCCAGCAGCAGCACAACGGCGTGGTGGTGATGGAGGAGCGTGGCAATCCTGCAGGGCTTCGCCAAGCACCTACGGGAGAGGAGGAGGTGTCACGGGAGGGAGGGAGGCGCCAAGGGCTCAGGTATGGATGCCCTCCCTCCCCTCCACTATATATAGGGGCAGGGGAGAGGGGGGAGGCGCAGCCTTGCCCCTTCCTCCAAGAAGGGGTGCGGCTAAGAGGGGGGGAGGAGTCCATCCTCCCCAAGGCACCTCGGAGGTGCCTTCCCCCTTGAGGACTCTCCCCTTTTTCCTATATCTTGGCGCATGGGCCTCTAGGGGCTGGTGCCCTTGGCCCATGTAGGTCAAGGCGCACCCCCTACAGCCCATGTGCCCCCCGGGGCAGGTGGCCCCACCCGGTGGGCCCCCGGGACCCTTCCGGTGGTCCCGGTACAATACCGATGACCCCAAACTTGTCCCGATGGCCGAAACAGGACTTCTTATATATAAATCTTTACCTCCGGACCATTCCGGAACTCCTCGTGATGTCCGGGATCTCATCCGGGACTCCGAACAACATTCGGTAACCACATACAAGCTTCCTTTATAACCCTAGCGTCATCGAACCTTAAGTGTGTAGACCCTACGGGTTCGGGAGACATGCAGACATGACCGAGACGTTCTCCGGTCAATAACCAACAGCGGGATCTGGATACCCATGTTGGCTCCCACATGTTCCACGATGATCTCATCGGATGAACCACGATGTCAAGGACTCAATCGATCCCGTATACAATTCCCTTTGTCTAGCGGTATTTTACTTGCCCGAGATTCGATCGTCGGTATACCGATACCTTGTTCAATCTCGTTACCGGCAAGTCTCTTTACTCGTTCCGTAACACATCATCCCGTGATCAACCCCTTGGTCACATTGTGCACATTATGATGATGTCCTACCGAGTGGGCCCAGAGATACCTCTCCGTTTACACGGAGTGACAAATCCCAGTCTCGATCCGCATAAAACAATAGATACTTTCGGAGATACCTGTAGTGCACCTTTATAGTCACCCAGTTACGTTGTGACGTTTGATACACCCAAAGCACTCCTACGGTATCCAGGAGTTACACGCTCTCATGGTCAAAGGAAGAGATACTTGACATTGGCAAAGCTCTAGCAAACGAACTACACGATCTTTGTGCTATGCTTAGGATTGGGTCTTGTCCATCACATCATTCTCCTAATGATGTGATCCCATTATCAACGACATCCAATGTCCATAGCCAGGAAACCATGACTATCTGTTGATCACAACGAGCTAGTCAACTAGAGGCTCACTAGGGACATATTGTGGTCTATGTATTCACACGTGTATTACGATTTCCAGATAATACAGTTATAGCATGAATAAAAGACTATTATCATGAACAAAGAAATATAATAATAACACTTATTATTGCCTCTAGGGCATATTTCCAACAAATGCGTCTCGTGATTTCTTTGCTTCTCACGGCATTCACTTTCGGCTTTCTTGTCCATACACCTCTCAACAAAATGGCTGCGCCGAACGCATTCTTCGGACTTTGAATGATAGTGTTTGTACTATGTTATTTCATGCTCATCTTCCTCCCGATTTTGGGCTGAAGCTCTTAACACTGCCACGTACCTACTCAATCTTTGTCCTTATCGTCCTCGCCACCATCAAACACCACATGAGCTTCTTTTTGGTTTTCCTCCTGAGTATCAACACCTTCGTGTTTTCGGTTGTCTGTGTTATCCTAACACATCTGCCACCGCTCAACATAGGCTTGCACCTTGATATGTTGCTTGTGTTTTCTTTGGCTACCCTCCCGCCTCCCATCGCATACTAACATCACGCCATGTCATCTTCGACGAGCGTGTTGTTCCTTTCAGGGAACAGGAGGAATCGTCTACATCACCGTCCGACCAGGCGCTCCTTCCGATTGAGAGCATGGTGCTCCCGTACATGGCTGCTGGCCCCCCTGGACCTCGGCCAGCCTCAGCCACTCCAGGCCAGGTCTCATTGGCCGGCCGCCACGCTATGGTCGCGCCGTCACCACCTCGGGCGCCATCGCCGCCTCGGGCCCCGTCTTCGACGACACCTCGGGCGTCCTCTACTTCACCTCCTCGAGCGCCGTCTTCGACGATCCTCGGGCGCCCTCTACTTCACCTCCTCGGGCGCCCCCAACGTCGTCACCGTTCGCTGCCATGTATGTGGCTCCCTCGTCAGCATCGCCACGTTTGGCTACCACGGCCGCAGGTTCGGTAGCCCCTGCGGCCCATTTGGCTGCCACGGCTGGTGTTTCTTCGCCCACTTCAGCTGCCACGGCAGCGCCGGATGTTGATGTGGCCACCTCTGACGATGATCTCAGTGCCTCGACATCTTCACTGGCGCCCGCACCATGTGTTACTCATGGTGCTCTATGGTTGCGACCCTCTATCGTGCCTGTGCACACCATGGCCACTCGTGCACGGCAGGGCATCGTTCAGCCTTCGCGACGCTACGACGACTATGAGCAGGCCCATGTGGCCTCTATTGCATAGTCACCGCTGCCTGTGTCGGCTTGCGCAGCTCTTCGAGATCCTTCCTGGGGTGTCGCGATGAAGGAGGAATTCGATGCTCTACATGCCAACCGCACTTGGACCCTTGTACCTCGCCCTCGTGGTACCAACATCGTCACCGGCAAGTGGGTTTTCCGTCAGAAGCTCAAATCCGATGGTTCTCTTGATCGCTACAAGGCCCGTTGGGTTGTCCGGGGATTCACTCAGCGCGCCGATGTTGACTTTGGAGAGACATTCAGCCCTATGGTGAAGCCTGCTACCGTCCGCACTATACTCCATCTTGCCACCTCTCGTCATTGGCCAGTCCATCAGTTAGATGTCTCCAATGCTTTTCTTCATGGTGAGCTACATAACAAGTTTATTGTGCTCAACCTATAGGTTTTGTCGACACAGATCACCCGGAGCATGTGTGCTTATTGTCTAAGTCTCTCTATGGACTTAAACAGGCTCCCAGTGCCTGGTATACCCGCATTGGAGATTTTCTTTGCCGGCTTGGTTTCTCTGCGACACTCTCCGACACTTCCCTATTTGTCCTTCATCGCGGTTTGGACATGGCTTACTTGCTCCTATATGTTGATGACATTGTGCTCACGGCTTCCTCACCGATGTTCCTTTAGTTGATCATCACCGCTCTCAGTGCCGAGTTCAAGATGAAGGATCTTGGACCGCTCCATTTTTTTCTCGGTGTAACCGTCCAGCGCACAGCTTCGGGATTCTTTCTCTCGCAAGAACGGTATGCCGAGGAGCTTGTTGATCGAGCTTCCATGTCTAATTGCAAACCTGCTTCGACACCTGTTGACACGAAATCCAAGGTCTCAGCCACCTCCGGTGCTCCCGTGTTTGATGCCACCTTCTACCGCAGCATTGCTGGTGCCCTTTAGTATCTTACATTGACTCGCCCGGACATTGCCTATGTGGTTCAGCAGGTTTTCTTACACATGCATGCTCCACAAGATACTCATTGGGGGATGGTTAAGCGACTACTTCGCTACATCCGTGGCACCACTTCTCACAGGCTTCAGCTTACTAGCAATTCCTCCATCGACATTGCTGCTTACTCTGACGCTGACTGGGCTGGCTGTCCTGATACACGCCGCTCCACCTCCGGGTTTTGCGTCTATCTTGGTGACTCCCTTGTGTCATGGTCGTCCAAGCGACAACCCACTGTTTCTCGTTCAAGTGCCGAGGCCGAATATCGAGTTGTCGCCAATGCTGTTGCTGAATGTTGTTGGCTACGTCAACTCCTTGGAGAACTCCATTGCGTCATTGAGAAGGCCATGATGGTCTTTTGTGATAACATCTCCGTTGTTTATCTCTCAGCTAACCCTGTTCATCATCGTCACACCAAGCACATCGAGTTGGACATTCATTTTGTCCATGAGAAGGTGGCCTTGGGACAGTTTCGTGTTGTTCATGTCCCAACTGATCATCAACTGGCCGACATCATGACCAAGGTCCCACTACTTCATTCGAAGCCTTTCGCAAGAGTCTTGGAATTCACTCTGACGATGCTTCGACTGCGAGGGGGTGTAGGAATATAGGCATTGTATCACATGCGATCACGTAGGATGTTTACTTCCATACTTGCCTCCTCTTGATATCTTTCCTTGTACATAGAGATAGAGTCTTGGAGGTCAAGTATTCTTGTGTATATATGTAATTGCCCTATGGATCAATACAATGCGCTGCATATTCCCAATTATTCAATCCTACACTTGCGGACCAAGAGAGTGGTCGTGTTTTGAGCAAGCACAGAGTCGACGTCGCCTGATGCAGGAGGGGTAAAGGTCGTGGTCGGCGTAGAGATGTTCGTTGTCATCGCCACAAACACAGAGGTTGCGACCCAACAGTTGGTGGAGGCGATGTTGCACATAGACGTGCTCGCCAGAGATGAGGGCAATGCTGCTAGCGAGGGGGTGTGCGCACGAGAGTGCCGGTATGACCGTATGAGGTAGAGTTCTTGAAAAAGAAATTGATGTGGTCTCCTTTATGGTTACCAGCGCCATGTACACAGCCCACTCTCGGTGTTAATTACTGGATTCGTCAATGCAAACTCCTGCATCGCTTTCATCGACTGAGTCTCATCCTCCATGGCGATGATATAAGATGTTGGGAGGATAATTTGAGTGTGGGTTTGAGGGTGCCTGGTGACATTTGCGAAGAATCTATTGCTCTGGCACCAAATGTTAGAATCCAGCTATTAATAGATTCAGTTACAACTGAGCTAGAGATAGAGTGGAAGCTCGTCAATGAAGATTTGACAAGACCAGTGGAAGAAGAGTACAAGCACACGCACACAAGCCTCGGCTATAGTCGTCGTTCCATTCCAATTCCTCCTATTAGTAGATTTTCTTAGACAATCCTATTAGTTTTTTTTCTTTTTGAGGGGAGGCAATCCTATTAGTAGTTTTTTTTAGAAAATTCTATGTTTTTGAATTAAAACGGAACTTTATTCATTAGAGATAACCATTACATCATTTGTGAGGATCAATACAATTTCATTTAGGGGCTTCTTAAACCAGTCTGAAGTCAAAGAAAACCTAGCTAATCTAGCAAGTTCATGAGCTACTTTATTTTCCTCTCTATTACAGTGTTCGAAACTAGTCATGACAAAACCACAGGCATAGTGAAAGCAGTCCTCAAAAATTGCCGTCGCCGCACCCGCTCATTGTCCTCCGTCCTGCATGGTCTCAATCACCTCCAGATTGTCTGAATTGATGATTATGCGATTACAACCCGCCCTTTGCGCCAGTGTTAGGCCAAATTTGAGTGCTAGAGCTTCAGCCATCAGAACATCCGCACAATAGTCAATTTTTCCATTTCCTCCTGCAATAAACCTACCTTCGTCTCTCAAGACTGCCCCCACCGTACCCTTCAGCATGTCATGATCAAAGGATGAAAGGAGGCATCAACATTAAGTTTCACAAAACCCCTAGGAGGATAGTACCAGCCCCCCTTTTTCATGGACGCATTTGGAGATGACGCATTTACAAAGTTGGATGTGAGTGCTATGATCGCCATTGATACCTGATTTGCATTCTGAGTTAATTCTTTGTGCACTAATTTTCGTCTTTCCCACCATAGGTACCAAGCTGAAATAACTATCATTTCTCGTACATTTTGATACCTCATAATACTCAAATCTTGGTCCGGAAGAAGTAAAAGATATTTCAATATCACCTCTCCAGCATGATCAACCTTACAAGCTTTATCAATAATCTCATCTATCCCTAGTTTCTTCCAAACCTCCTTTGCTTTACTACAGAGGAAAAACATGTGTTTTGTATCTTCTAAACCTTGAGAGCAATTAGGGCAATAGGGCGAGACCTTCATGTGTCTGTTAGCGAGTATTAACCAACATGGGAGAGTGCCATGTAATGTACGTCATATGAATTTTTTACTTTTGCCGGACAAGATAACTTCCATATTTGACACCATATAGGGTTAGGTGTGATTCGCCCCATCCCATTAGAATATTTTAGTTTGCTACCATACTTATAGTTCCACTCCACAGAGTAAGCAGACCAAACCAAGAATATACCACTTTTCATATCATGTTGCGAAAGTGGGATTGAAAGAATCCGTTGTGCATCAATCGGCCACATAGTTTGTCTAATCAGGTCCTCATCCCAATTATTGGAGGCAGGGTCAATCAGGTCACCCACTTTTGATAATAATTGTCTCCTCCTAGGGGTCACAATCTTTCTAGTGGCACAGTTTAGAAAATCCTATTAGTAGTGTGTTGCTCCCTTCTTCATGTTAGCATCCCAAGCCCATCTGTTGGGTCCTTCCATCCAGCCCGGCCCACTATGAGGACGCAGGTCGCTAACAAAGATGACTTCTTGCCAAGCACCAACAGATACATGTGACTATAAGGGATGAATGTGCAAAAGTAGCAAGAGGGCATATATCAATTTAGTTCGATGAACTGCCATTTCTAAAAAAAAATAGTTTCAGTGAGTGAAATTAGACTAAGTGGTCAGGTTCGTAAGCTACCGACAGAAAAATGCAAATGATGAGTGCAATTAGAACATGGCGAGGAGAAATAACACCCGTGAACTATATATGAATTACTCCCTCCGTTCCTAAATATAAGTCTTTGTAAAGATTCCACTATGAACCACATACTGATGTACGTAGATGCATTTTAGAATGTAGATTCACTCATTTTGCTTTGTATGTAGTCTATAGTGAAATCTCTACAAAGACTTATATTTAGGAACGGAGGGAGTACTATGCAACATGTATTGCTATTATGGAAGTAGCTACGGCCAACATTGCATTTTTGACATTGTTGCACTTTTATTCCTGCTGAAATTAATCGGCATCTGCGTTTGCAAACTAAAAGAATATCATGATCTCCTGCCATGTTGTGCATAAGACTCCTATAATTTCCCAGCGTCGTCGTGAAAAGTGAAAAATACTGGAGAAATAACACAGCGATGTTTTAAAATGGCTCGATCAAAGTAACACCTGTAGCAGTTCAGAAGGCGCGGCAACAGGAATAAGAAAATAGTAGACAGCTTCAACAATTTCCCGTCTGGTATAAGATAACAGATGAATCAGCATATAAAAGCAGTCTGCTATAACTCTTATGTAACTATAATCACTACCTCCACCTTCCCATCCACAACCACCCTGAAAGGCCCAAAAAGGGGGAAATGGAAAATAATACAGGCAGGGTAAAACCCTTGAATCGGCAGCAAGGCAGTACCAGAAACAAACTGCAAGTTGGAAGTTTCAACTGTACTACTGAGCCTCATCATCGGCAAAGTTTTCAGAAAGACCGCGCTGTGACAACCGGTAGTAGAGAATCCCCATCGTTGCTATACATGCCCTGCATTAACAGCACATTAATGCAGGTTAATTAAATCAAGAATAATAAAATCTTGCATCCAACACAAACTAAAAGGCAAAATTAAAATAAGGAAATGAAACACATCTTAAAGTTTTTCATTAGACAGACTATTAGCTTTACAGGACTCACATCTAAGACATACAGAACTGCTTGCTATGTCACAAATCAAGCTAACAGAATGAAGGAACAGACATATCTATTTATTTATACACATAAAATCAAGAATATAGAAATGGATATCATACTAGACGAACACTCTGATAATAAATGGTGCGACATCTCTAAAGAAAAAGAAAAAATAATTTGCACAGCTAGCAACCTTGCTGATTGTACAGAACTCAAATTAAAAACATAACACTGCGAGTACCAATTTCTGGTTGTTTCCCTCAAATTTGCTAGAAATATGGGTAGGAGGCCACTCAAACAGAGACCCAGATGAATCAAAGGGGAAAACTAACAGTGCTGGCCATCTTATATATTCAAACCACAAAATAATCATTTACTTCTGAATATATTACATATTCGATAATACAGTAATAAAACTTCAGCCATGTAATATCCGTTTTGAACATTACTTAACGAAATTAAGATCCATTCCAGGAGAATATTAGTCAGAGGCTAGAACAATTGCATGGCAGAAACCTTACATGATTGCCATTGCAAGTAAGATCTTTGTGGGATCGATTCGTGATGTCCTCTGATGTCGTGACCGGCCTTCTGGAGCATCATTTTCCTTTTTAGGGGGTGCTGTAACTGGTAATGTTGGCAGTGCACTAGACCAAAAAGGTAGCAGCATCCTTAAAAATTTGTGACGATATGTACCTGTAAACTGAAGCTTCATAAGAAACAAGCACAACCATCTTTTGAAATAAATGTTCCACCTAGAATTGACTAGTTATATATGAACCAATCTAAATAGTCTTGCGCATTTCCAGCATATATATACATGTACATTTCATGTTAGATGTATCACAGCCCTGGGAATATAGGTGTATTGCAAGAGAAGGGTGGTAGAAGACGAGGTTAACACATCAAACTGAGATACAATAAGATAGTAATTATCTTGTGAGTGATTGGAAACATGACTAGTGTTTGGCAACTAATTTGAGACAGAAATGTCACCTCGAATATTGAAAAAAAATCATATGACAAAAGCTCGGTAACTCAAGAAAAGAAGGACCTGACATAAAGACGGAAGTAGAAAATAGATTTTTGGTAATGGCATTCTTACCCCTTTTAGTGTACTTTTTGCGGTTTGCATCTTCATCATCAGCATAATAAGACATCTCTGAATTTTGTCTCTCAACATAGTTAGCACCTTTTCTTGTCGTGGCACTAGGCTACATAATGAAGGAATAGGATCACTAACTCTGCTTAAGGTGAACAGAAAACAAACAGACACTAACTATATACACGAGGATATGTCATGACTTACCCCGTGCGGGCTTGGACTTCTGATGAAATTGGGCTCCTGCTCTGGGAACTTTGTTGCTATGGTACTAGGACCATCTATTTCAACTATTTCTGGTTCCACATGACTAAGAGTCCCAGAAGAGTACATCCCAGCAGGATATGTATCCCCCTGGGAGAGTACCGCTGATGATAAAGTTGCATCTTTCGAAGAGTTAAGCATGTTTGCATCAGTAGATTCACCAGAATATGATAGACGCTTAAGGGGGTCTGAAGCAAATGCAGGGGGTGTGCGGGCATCAGCTTTAGGCATTGTCACAAAATGATTCCCAAATACATTCTTCTCCAGACCAGTCTGCGACATGTTACAAAGTGCAAGCTTTGTCAAACAGTGCAGTAAATATACTTAGCTGCAAGAGTCGTGGTTCATAGGTAAATGTGTAATAGTGCACCAAAGAAGAATTTATTCGCACAAATAAAAACAAAGGGAAAACATTTAAGGAAAATTAGTGGTTTTGATCTTGCAAGAAGGAACTGATTTGAAGGACTAACCTGGACTACTGCTTCCTTCAGTTTAGCATGGAGGCGGGAGCCTGTATCTTTAATACTCGAAGGAGGCCATATCTGTCAGGAAATAACTATGTCACATGTTAAGGTTAAAAGAACTGTTGGAGCCTCAAAGTAATAGCATATCAAGCCAGAGATTAGCTTACAGGAATTGAACATGAGGGGCAGACAAATCCTGCTGGTGCTGTTTGTGCCGGAAAACTTTGGACATGTGATATCAAGCATTTTGTGTGCATCACATCTAAAAGATGTCAAGAAGACAAAATATATCGTGTTATATTTAGTGAAGGTGGCTCCAAGAGACGAATGGATTCATATATTCTACTTGAAGCAATACATACGGAGGCAACCCAATCGTGTAGTTTCTTCGCTTGCAGCTTCTAGAACTAAATTACACAAAGAGCAGTGTTGTGGCCAGTCATAATCAGAATTAACAACCCATTCAGCATAGTTTTTCACCTACAGAAAGTAAAAAAGAGGATATTAGTTTTGTAAAATTAATGTTACACGATTACTTTTAACAGAATTGTAAGAATATAAAGCATTTTTTTACGTTTGGTTATGAAAGTAGCTGATATGAAGCCCATAGCAACATTATATACTTACATGTGATTATTAAATTTCTCTTCACGCAAAATAAACAGAACAGGAAAATGATATGATCATAGCATGCACATATATGGTGTCACAAAATTTTACAGCATAGATGCAGCAATAGGACTAAGCAACAATACTGAATTCCAAATGTTTCAGTAAGAAAGTGGAGGTGGAAACTGTAGGGCTGTAAATCTGTTATATAGGGCCAAACTAGAGAGGAAAAAAAAGATGGATCTAACTTATAGTCAGGTCTCTCCCAGTGCCCTACGTAGGCTCTCTTAGCATGACACATCAGATTTTTGTCTATGTAATTCATAATTAATGACGAGATGATGGAACCATCACTTATCTAAGAAACCATCTCTACACGGAATCCAACACATATATCATTCTTATAGTATCATCCAATAAAAGTCAAGTATCTTAATAAAAGTGGGGGCTACTCCAATATTAAGCATATGTAAGATACAATACATTGGGGTAGTTGTCTCTAAAAATCTACCATCTCCTAAGAGAGCGCACTAAGAGCCAATGCATTGTAAAAAATATGATACTCTAGCAGCAACACCAGGCATAAAAATGTTGTCTCAGCAGCTATTTGTTAAACAGTACTCACATGTGATCCAATCTTCTATCACACTGTAAACAAGTATATTTCACATTACAAACCTATATTACTAGCACATTTCAAAGCATATGCGAGACCATATATTTGAAAGGGCACTCATGTCCAGCAAGCTTAATGCCAATATACAACAGCTAACATGAGAGACAAACTTGTGATACACTATAGACACTAAACAGGATGGAGCACATTGAGCAAGCACATATTAACCGCTATGCCTTTTTCTGAGCTAATTGGGAAGAGGGGATCAAGTCGGAAAGCTCACCACGCATAATTGATGTTCTGGGAAGCAGATGCACTCGCCGCAGACCGGAACCTGGTGGACGAAGCAATAAACCCTCGTCGCCTGAAAATCCAAAGCAAGCACACACGCCCTGTCAACACAAAATTCAGGCAGCACTGACAAATCTCAACACGCCAGCAGTAAATCCAAGAACCCCAGACTAAAATTTCGAATCCGCGCTCGCAGTGCCCTCTCAGATCCAGGCCACGCGAACGCCAAATCCGCCACCGCGTACTTCCCCTGCCCAGATCCAAAATCCCCCCTCACATGTCGACGCGCAACAGAAAGAACACGCAGGACACCGCAGGGGCATCGTCGAATAGGTGGAGAAATGATCAAGAAGTAACCTTGCGGCATTTGCAGACGACCATCGCCGAGGAACCGGAGAAAAGAACCGGGAGTCGGTACGGGCAGCAAGGGGAGAAGCACGGCAGATCTCGCAAAGATGGAACGGAGTTTCGTGGGGTTGCCTTAGAAATGTTAACCGGTAGTAATCGCGTAACCAAAGCTTTTGGGTCTTTAAAAAAGGAGACGCAATTTTTGGGCTGAGTCGTGAGATTCTCCGGGTAAGAGTTTTTTTTTACCGGTAGGAGTTTTTTTTATGCTTGAGCGCACTTTATTAAAACTAGTGGAATGCCCGTGCGTTCCTACGAGTTATATTTTTTCTCATACATCCCGACGTGTTTCGGTATCAGTCGGGCGCCCGGTGTGCTCCCAAAAAATCCAACTGTCTGAACAGTCCGGATTTCCTAAAATTCAGCCCATATGTAAGGGGGGAAATGTGCATGTCCGGACTATCGCCATGCTATCTCCAACACGTGGCCCAAAAAAACCTACCTCATGACACACTCTTTCTTTTTTCAGTCGGATCCTTCCATTCCCGCTCAGTTTTCCGCTATAGCAGGACATTTATCGCTGGAGCCCTCTCCTGATGACGCCCACCTCATTTTCGCCATGACGCCCTCTCTCCTTCACACAGTACTTCCTCATGGAATGCCTCGTGAAACCACCTGGGCTATGAAGATAGATCTGAATGCCGTGCATTACCACGAAGCAAAAGAATGATGTTTGTTGTTGGTCATGCAACTGATACGCCATCGTGTTGTTATTAACTATTGAAGCAACCAACCAATGCATTTACACTTCTATCCTAACCAAAAAAATGTACTACTTTATCAAAAAAATATGAACCGCTTGCTCATTCAATTTGTTGCAAAGCCATCTCTAATGAAATGCAATTTGCCATATTTTTAAAAATAAGGAAAATATTTCACTCAGACAGCCATAACTAAACAGACCAACCACATCCCTCATCTCGCTCACTCTCATCTCTCACTCTTCTCACAAATCCATTAACTGATGATCTAAGTGAGCTAGTGATAGTCTCGTCGTGGTAGGCTAGCAACAAGGGACAAGGGCAGTAACCGCTCTAATATCTTAGTGTTATTACCTCTTCTATACTGGACCCACACTCCATCTCAGGCTCTACCATGACGGCAATGCGCTCATGTGTTGCCATGGAAAAAGAAAACTATGAATAGAAATGTTCGTTCAAAGCATGAAAAAATTGTGAAGAGAAGCCTCAACTAAAATTATCTCTAACAAAAATGTATCATAAGTCAACTCATAGGCAACAAACATGATTCAGAAAAATACCATCAACAATTAGTCCCTCATTCATTGTTCTCGGAGTCGGTTGGGTATTGCCTAGGCAAGAGAGGGCACATCGGTGGCCCGAGAAGCACTCCTCTAAGGCGGAGGTAGAGGCGAGTCTCTCGATGTCGTGGGCCTAGATTACAGCGCCCTCCTTACGGGCGTATCTAGCAAGACAAACTAACAACTGACTAAAGCTATCTAAGTCACCAAACATTGTTCTCTGCAAACCTTTTTGTTGAATATAAGAATAATGCAATTTTGAATTATAAAAAACAAGGCAACAAACATCTTTAATGGAAGACTAATATTTATTTCTTAACTGCAATAATAAAACTACACTAAAAATATAAATACTTCTTCTGAATACAAATATTAAAGGAATGATAAATCACAGAACGCGAGTATATGCCGACATTCGTGCTATGTAGTTAGACTGCCTATACATAGAGCAGATCCATGACTTGAAACATCATTTCATTATAAGTTTGAAGACAAATGAGGTCTGGTCATAGACTAAAATATGTGCACATGAGCTATCAAAGGCCATGCTAAAAAGCATATTAGCAATGATAATTTTAGTGAAATCTTCACATGAAGTAAGAGCATGTTTGAACTTGATCAATCTAAATGTGAATTCCTTATAATGACCTCAACACTCCTCAAGTATCTATGGATGCAAACATATATAAGTTTGTGATATGGTGTAGCACTAATGCTACATAAACAGCAGGAATAAATAAAAGGTTTGTATAAGCACATGTTAAATCAAAGCAAGTCTTCAAGACATCTTTGATCACTCAATCTGTGCTAATACGACTGCTAAGTGCAGGAGAAAGTCTGAAATACACAAATTGCAAAAACTACAAAAATACACAAACAATAACAACCAACTATAAATGGGTATTGATCCCTCAAGAATCAAGCCCACCAAAACCACCTTTAAAGGTGTCATACCAGGGGTAGAGGCCTGCTGTACGGGCTCAATATCACTGGAAGTGGTCTTCCGATCCCCAGATAATTTCTGAAGCGGAGAATTAGTCTTCGATATCGTCCCCTTCCGCAGTGGTTATCACGCCCAGCTCGGACGAACCGCATTTGCTCGTTTCAATGCGGTGCCGCACTATGCCTACCTTAAGCTCAAGATGCTCGGCCCTCGCGGTGTTATAACAATCAATGGAAACACGGAGCGCTCCCTCCGTACGGAGGAGCACACCGCGGCCCTCGCAGCAGAGTACAGAGTAGCCTTATTAGGCAAAACCTCAATTCGGCAATAAAGCCCCCGGACACCGTCAAGCGAGTCCGAGCTACTCTGCAACAGGACCGTCCGGCTCGTCCAGAGCTCAGCTAGCAATCCGGCCTTCGTCCCAGCCCCAATGAAGTGGTGAAATTCGTGCCACGCGTACACAACTACGCACTTAAAATGCCATGGGCATGGACGGAGGCACAGCTAGACCGCGGTCCATAATGCGGCTCAACCACTCCTGGATCCGCATACTTCACTTTTTCTCTTTCTTTCAGGTGTTTTCTCTTCTCGAGGCCTTTTCTGATAAACCTGCTCATCGGACCCATAGCGGGACGGATACACCAAGGAGCTCGGACATACAAGGGAATACCCAGGTGGTCTCTGCTAATGATCGTCATGCCTGTTTTAAATACTCACACGCAGCTCGCTCTTGGTCATGTCATGTTAAATAGCCTTATTTGCTTATTGCACTACCTGTATACATACGCCTTGACGTATTAATCAAATTACAATGAAAAATAACTCGCAGTGTCTGCTCATTACCTATTTTTTTCCTTGTCTATCTATTTTCAATTGCACCCGTACATTCTGGTACGCCTTAATTCGTCAGGAGCTTCATTGCACCCCATAACACGGCAAGAAAGTCCGAACACTTTTACAGTATAGTTCGGCACCCCGAACTTATAGCATTATATGCATCGGCTCTGAATCATGTCTTTGGTCAATAGTTGGGTTGCCCGGCTCCTATGCTTGCTACCTTACGTTCCGCTATATCGGCTAGGGTAGTAAAGGGAGAACTACTGCGATTGTGTCCCGGTTCTTCCGGACGAGCACCTCAGTAGAGAAAGCCGAAAACTGACTATCATGATGCGGCGAGAGCTGGTCAGCTATTCGAGAGGTTTTCAAATCGTTAGAGATCTTTTTTCCGCTTTATGCGAGGAATCGGTCTTTATCCGATTAGGCATGTATAGCGCCCCAACTTCGGCCTTCCGAATACCAGGGGCTACGCCAAAATTTAAAATTATAGAACTCCTATGGCTAAGTGAGGGTGATAAAGCTGTATAGTCCGATTGCCTTTGTTGGTTGCGCTAAACACCTCCTTAAAGGACCAAAAATTTGGATAAAGAGTGTTTAGATTTATCCCGAACACCCCTGTACTAGCTACGTGGGGCAGAAGCCGACGACTGGCCAACTCTCAGATTTTATAAAACGGCTGCACAGGAGGTAAAATTTTAAATAACAAGCATTATATTACATGAAAACCTTGTTCCATATTACAGGACAGGATAAAATAATGCTTTCATGGGAAAATGATATCCTTGACACATTGCTCCGCCACAAGGCGGGATCCCTTCATGACACTGTCACAGTACATCTCGGGCTTGCAATGCTCCTTGCCGTGGGCGGACCTTCGGTCATCAACTTCGTGGCATCCATCTTCGCCCAGTGCATCTTGGCGCAGGCGAAAGCCATCTGCGCACCTTCAATGCGGACCGTCTGCTTGACGACATCAAGCCGAGGGCAGGCACTGACCAGCCGCTTCACGAGTCCGAAGTAGCTACTGGGCATGGGCTCGGCACGCCATAGCCGGACTATTAGGTCCTTCATGGCTAGTTCGGCCGCCTTGTACAACTCGACCAACTGTTTTAGCTGGTCGCTAAAGGGCACCGGATGTTCTGGTCCAAGGTATTTAGACCAGAACAGCTTCTCCTTCGAGCTCCCTTCTTCGGCTCGAAAGAACTCTGCACCATTTGATATGCTGCGCGGCAGATCCGCCAACGCTCCTCGAGAACTCCAAATTCGGGTAAGTAAAAGGAATGTTTCCTTCACATACTTGCTTTGCATAATAAAAGCCTTACCCGCCGCGATCTTCTTGGCCGCCTGGATTTCCTGGAGGGTGCTCTGAGCTTCGGTTCGGGCATCTTGCATGCTTTGACGGGCCTTGGCAAGTTCGGACTCTTGAGTCTTAGAATCACACTCCAAGGATTCATACTTTTTAACGGCGTCCTGGAGCTCTTGTTGGACCTCGCTGACCCGGGCCTCCTGCTTCTCGCGTGAGGCGCGTTCCTTCGCCGCTTTGTCCTCAGCCTCAACCAATGCCTTCTTGAGGGTTGCTACTTCGGCCGTGGCTCCTAATAAAGTTCATGACACTTTAGTCAGCTCGAACCTTTCATCCTTCCTAAATATAAGCACAGGTTAGTGCATACCTTGGTTGTCCTCCAGTTGCTTCTTCACGAGGCCGAGCTCTTCCTCGGCCCGCTCCAGATTCTACTTTAATCCGGAGACCTCCGCAGTGTGAGCGACAGCAGCCAGCAGCGACGTCTGCTTATTCACATAGACATGTTATGTTAGACTCCTGCGAAAATTATTTTGATCCTCTGTTTGGTTTTTCTTTCCGATCATCGAACAGAGCATCAGGGGCTACCATCTACAAGGTGATATTCTTTTACAACTACATTACTTACCTCAAAGCCTGTTAGAAGGCTAAGGCAGGTTTCGGTCAGTCCATTTTTGGCGGATTGAACTTTCCCAATCACCGTACTCATAAGAGTACGGTGTTCTTCCATAATGGAAGCGTCTTGTAGCGCTTCCAGCAATCTATCCGGTGCCCCTGGATGGATAGAGGTCAGCAGTGGAGGCGGCTTGCCCCCCTCGTTCGGGAGAGGCTGCCTACCTGAATCTGGAACCACTTGGGTCTCCGGAGCTGTATTCGGCTGAGGGCCGAACTGGATACGTCCCCCATCGTCGGGGTCTATAGGGGTCTTCCCCCCATGTGTTCGGCAACCGGGGTTTTATCCACCGGCATCACCGGAATGGTCTCCCCTTGGCCCGGTATCCTTCGAGACAACACCTCAGTGTTGTCCGCGGCCTTGGGGGAGGTGGCCGTCGGAAGTGACCCGCTATTCATCGCCGACTGAAAGTGCAACTATCCCTAGGTGGTTTTGGTAATTCATAACAACATATAGCTCATTGAGCTAATGCTATTCCAAGACTATTATTTCAGGAAAGCTCAATGAATGGCATGGCATGGATGATGAAAGTGGATCCCTCAAAATACTAAGGACAAAGGATTGGCTCAAGCTCAAAAGCTCAAGACTCTTCATTTTATATTTTAGTGATCCAAGATCACATTGAGTTTATAGGAAAAGCCAATACTATCAAGGAGGGATGAGGTGTTGCTTAATGAGCCTCTTGCTTCATGTGCTTAGTGATATGCTCCAAAACCTTCAACTACTTTCCCACATCCACAAATGACCTAAACCCAAAGCCAAAATCGGTCACACCGATTCTTCCTATCCGGCGCCACCGATTCCAAAAGTCATAGCCACTGCCACAAACCCTAAGCAAATCGGTCTTACCGATAGGGATCTCGGTCTCACCGAGATGGGATTGTAATCTCTCTGTTTCCCTTCGTAATGTTTCGGTCTAACCGAAGTGAGTGATCGGTCCCACCGAGATTGCAATGTAAACTCTCTGTTTCCTTTTTGTAACATTTCGGTCTCACCGAAAAGAGCAAATCGGTCCCACCGAGTTTACCTGACCAACTCTCTAGAAAGATTATTACCAAATCGGTCTCACCGAGTTTGTGTAATCGGTCTTACCGAGATTACGTTATGCCCTAACCCTAACCGAATTGGTCTCACCGAGATGCATGTCAGTCCCACCGAAAATCACTAACGGTCACTAGGTTTACTAAATCGGTCCGACCGAGTTTAACGATTCGGTCCTACCGAGTTTAGTAAATTGTGTGTAACGGTTAGATTTTGTGTGGAGGCTATATATACCCCTCCACCTCCTCTTCATTCGTGGAGAGAGCCATCAGAACGAACCTACACTTCCAACTTACCATTTCTGAGAGAGAACCACCTACTCATGTGTTGAGACCAAGATATTCCATTCCTACCATATGAATCTTGATCTCTAGCCTTCCCCAAGTTGCTTTCCACTCAAATCTTCTTTCCACCAGATCCAAAACCTATGAGAGAGAGTTGAGTGTTGGGGAGACTATCATTTGAAGCACAAGAGCAAGGAGTTCATCATCAACGCACCATTTGTTACTTCTTGGAGAGTGGTGTCTTCTAGATTGGCTAGGTGTCACTTGGGATCCTCCGACAAGATTGTGGAGTTGAACCAAGGAGTTTGTAAGGGCAAGGAGATCGCCTACTTCGTGAAGATCTACCGCTAGTGAGGCAAGTCCTTCGTGGGCGACGGCCATGGTGGGATAGACAAGGTTGCTTCTTCGTGGACCCTTCGTGGGTGGAGCCCTCCGTGGACGCGCGCAACCATTACCCTTCGTGGGTTGAAGTCTCCATCAACGTGGATGTACGATAGCACCACCTATCGGAACCTCGCCAAAAACATCCGTGTCTCCAATTGCGTTTGAAACCTCCAAACCCTTCCCTTTACTTTCTTGCAAGTTGCATGCTTTAATTTCCGCTGCCTATATACTCTTTGCATGCTTGCTTGAATAGTGTGATGATTGCTTGACTTGTCCTAAAATAGTTAAAATCTGCCAAACTCTAAAATTGGGAAAAGGTTAAGTTTTTATTGGTCAAGTAGTCTAATCACCCCCCTCTAGACATACTTCAAGGTCCTACAAGTGGTATCAGAGCTTTGGTCTCCATTTGCTTTGATTTCCACAGCTTTTGGTGGTCATAGCCTTGGTTTCACAACCTAGGAGAGTATGGCGTCTAGCGAGGGAAATTATCACCGTAGAGGTCCTTACTTTAATGGTACTAATTTTGCTAGTTGGAAGCATAAGATGAAAATGCATATTCTTGGACATAACCCCGCCGTTTGGGCAATTTTTTGTATTGGCTTGCAAGGTGAATTCTTTGATGGGAGAGAACTGAACCGTGAAGCTAATACGGAAGAATTGAAGATGCTGCAATACAACGCTCAAGCTTGAGATATCATCTTCAACGGATTGTGCCCCGAAGAATTCAACAAAATCAGCCGTCTTGAGAATGCAAAGGAAATTTGGGATACTTTGATTGACATGCATGAAGGTACCGAGTCCGTCAAGGAATCCAAGTTGGATGTGCTCCAAAGTCAGCTTGACAAGTTCAAAATGAAGGATGGTGAAGGTGTCGCTGAAATGTACTCTAGGCTTGCTCTTATCACAAATGAGATTGCCGGCTTAGGGAGTGAAGAGATGACCGACAAATTCATCATCAAGAAAATCCTAAGAGCATTGGATGGAAAGTATGATACCGTGTGCACATTGATTCAAATGATGCCAAACTACAAAGATCTCAAGCCAACAGAAGTCATTGGAAGAATTGTTGCTCATGAGATGTCACTCAAGGATAAGGAGGAACTTCACAACAAGTCAAGTGGTGCTTACAAAGCCTCAAGTGAAGCCCCCACATCATCAAGTGAGAAACAAACCTTCAATGAAGAATTGAGCTTAATGGTGAAGAACTTCAACAAATTCTACAAGAGTAGAACCAAAGAAAGAAGCTCTAAGTCAAGGTCTTACAATGACAAAAGATCTTCTAGTCGAGAGCGCAATTGCTACAATTATGGGAGACCCGGACACTATTCCAATGAGTGTACGGCACCCTACAAAAGAAGAGAAGATTCTCCAAGAAGAAGGAGCAAAAGAGAAGAATCACCACCAAGAGAGAGGAGGAGTAGAGATGATCGTTATGAGCGAAGACCCTCACGGAGAAGCAAGGATTCGGAAAGGAATGACAAGTCATCAAGGAGCTACACAAAATGAAGACATCAAGCTCATGTTGGTGAATGGGTTTCCGGCTCCGACTCCGACAATCACTCCGAGAGAAGCTATCACTCCGACTCCGAATATACTCAAGATGAAGGTGTTGCCGGTCTAGCACTTGTGTCAACCAACTCCTACGACATATTTGATTCACCAAATGAAGGTGTTGGAAGATGCTTCATGGCCAAAGATCCAAAGGTAACACATCCTGAGTATGTTGATTTCAATAGTGATGAAGATGACTCGCTTGTGGATGATGATTTACTTGTTGACAACTCTAGTGATGAATACTATGATGAAACGTCAATTAATCATGCTAATCAAGATAAAACGAATGACAATGATAAGGAGAAGATTGAGCTTGTAACTAAAGAACTAAACACTCTTAAGTTAGCTCATGAAACTATCTTCAAAGATCATCGAGAACTTTTAAGGGCTCATGAGAAGTTATGCTTTGAAAAGCTCAATCTTGAGCAAGAGCATGAGTTCTTAAAAGCAATCAATGATGATCTCCGCAAGAAAATTTCTTCTTATATTGCCAAGCGTTTACTCTTATCTACTTACATGCCTCAAGTCAAGTCTAGTAACAAGTACAATAAAGATACTTCCTCTAGTAGTAACAATAATAATGTCAAATCTAATATTGTTGCTTCTAGTAGTTCTCTTGATTCCACTAATGATTCTCTTAGCCAAGTTACACTTGAGCAAGAAAACAGCTTATTGAAGGGAATCATAGAGAAAGGTGTTTACAAGAGCCTTGCCGGGAGTAAGCAATTCGAGGAAATTGTACGCAAGCAAGGAAGGCACAGGAAGAATCAAGGTGTTGGTTTTGAATGCAAGTTCAATGCCAATGGAGTTGAGTGGGAAGAAGATCAATACCCCAAGACGAAGTTTGTTCCTTAACAAGAGAAGTATGATCCTACTTCTTTCAAGGGAACACGAGCTCAAGATAATCTTCCACCACAAGACCACAAGAACAAAGGCAAGGACAAGCTTCAAGAAGAGATTGATGCATTTGAAGAAGCACCTAAAGCCTCGTTCAAGTGGGTCCCCAAGACTACGTCAAGTTCTACTTCATCAAGTACAACTACAACTCCAAGGATTCCCATCAAGATGATGTGGATCCCGAAGAAGAAGAACTAGAGAGTTCTTGAGGAGAGTTCTTGAGGGTGCCTCCGCCAACATTCTTCACTCATATCATTATGGCAAGAACAAGTGCAATCAACTTCCACATCTTGCACTAGTTCAAGGAGTCACAAACCCTCATGTTGGTAAGGCAAGGGACAAGGTAACCTAATGAGTTCATGGACATCATCGTGTCTGTGCATCACTCTATGTCTATGGATATTCTTGTTTGTTCCTTGTGGGACTAACCCATGTAGGTAAGTTGAAAGTGCAACTCACTCCAAAGGATTGTTCCAAATGATCTACATCAACATTGAGCATCCACATCTTCAACACCTACATGAAGTCATCATCGACAAAACCCAAGGTTAGTTCATCCCTCTAAGGGGGGATCTCACATCTAGGGGGAGCTTAACTCTAAGAATTGAGTCAAAGCAACTCTAATGGTGTGAACACATCAATGCATTATGTAAAAGTGGTAACCCCACTTGAGCTTAAAAAATGAGTATGACCTATGATCAAATGTTCTCATTTGACTCCTAAGTCAATATACTCATATATAGATGACCTAGTCATCGCCAATTGTCTGATAGATGCTAGAATTGGTTGTGCATGCTTTGCCACGTATTTCATTTGCCATCTTATTGTGTGAGCATGTTGGTGCATATTTTACTCATTCAAGGACATCCACTTGTTGTTTTGATTGTTTGGGTTCTTTTCTTTTTGCCAAGTGGATGGACAAGAATGCCTAAGAACCTTCTTTAGCTATCTATGATTTTCTCGTCTCAAACTCTATTCATACTACATCACAAAAATTGATCAAGTCAGATTCGAACCACTCTGTGTGAGGAGCACTCGGAGTCCCCGATTCGTCATAGACTTAAACTTCCAAAACCTCTTTGTGACTCTCGGTCTGACCGATTCCTCCATTTCGGTCCTACCGAGATCACTAAGTTGACCTGAGTTTTCAATCTCGGTGCAACCGATTTGAACTTTTCAGTCTCACCGATTTGCTGTAACTGTACACAGTTATGCATCTCGGTGCCACCGAGTTGTTCCACTCAGTCACACCGACAGGGTCGGGCTATATATAGCCACGGGCAAAATTTTGGAAATTTCTCCGAAACCCTTCGCCCGCGCAATAGCTCGCTCTGCCATC
Source organism: Triticum aestivum (assembly GCF_018294505.1). Taxonomy (NCBI): domain Eukaryota; kingdom Viridiplantae; phylum Streptophyta; class Magnoliopsida; order Poales; family Poaceae; genus Triticum; species Triticum aestivum. The sequence goes on along the minus strand of NC_057795.1, from coordinate 208,179,466 downwards.
GGAGGTCTCCGGATCGTCTCCTCGTCGCCAGCATCCTCCTGTCGCTGGTCTCCGCCGCCGTCAACGGAATTCGTCCCCGCCGTTGTCGCCGTAGCAAGTCCACCGCCAAGTTAGGGTATGGACTCAATCTTTGTGCTATCCACGTCTGAATCCTAGCACATTGTACTCTTATTGAATCTTGCCACGATTGAAACACTTCTATCCAGCCAAAGTAGTCCATAGATTAGATGAGATTCAAATTTTTAGGGTTAGGTTTCCGCCGAAACCATCTCGGACCCACCGAGTTGAAAAACTCGGTCTCACCGATTTGGCTTATGCCATTGCACTAGTGACTCTCGGTCTAACCGAGAATTACTAATCGGTGCGACCGATTTGAGGATTCTGTGAAACCCTAGCAGTCTCGGTGCCACCGAACTGTGACTCGGTCCAACCGAGATCATCAGTTTAGGTTCCAAAACTGCTTCGGTATCACCGAGTTGGAAAATCGGTTGATCCAAAATGCTTTCTGTGGAAAACTAAAACTGAACTTTTGAATCATTCTTTTGCAAAAATCTCTGCATTTTGTGATGCTCTTCTACTCTATCTCATCTATAACTCTTCACAGGGTCAGCAGTCAGCTTTTTGCAGCATGTCAGACCAGAGTGATAGCCAGAACAGGTCAGAAGAGCAGATGGACTTGAGTGAGGGCACTAGTCCCTCAACTACAGATGAAGGGAGCAGAAGTACTCCTAGCAATTTGCCTAAGGCTGCTACTAGGCAAAGGAGGAAAAGAACATCAGACTCAGAGGATGAAGATTACAAAGCTGAGGAAGATGAGGCTACTTCCAAGAAAGTGGTGCTCAAGAAGGAATATGGCTATGCACATAGCACTAAGCCAGGTCTGAAGAAGAAAGTTCCTGCCAAGAGGACTCCTATGCCTAAAGCCAGAAAGTCCACTCAAGTGCCAGCTCAGACTCAACCCAAAGAGGCACCTGAGAAGAAAGTCACTTCTTCCAAACCTCAGAAAGTCCCCACTGGTGAGACTATGAAGTTCACAATTGAATCAGAGGATGAAGGTGGTCAGGACAAGAAGAAGAAGAGAGCAAGAACCACAACTGCCCAGGTCCTTGGAAAGCCCTATATGAGAAGAGATTCTGAAGAAGAGAAAGAGGTTGCTGCACCAGCACCTAAGGCACCCAAGCTTACGGGTGATGCAATCAGATCAGGGGCTGCAACATCTAAGACCAAAGAAGCACCCAAAGCTGCCTCCAAGGCCAAGCAAGTTCCAAAGAGGAATACTAGGAGTATTCCAGCTGCTGAGAAGAACAAGGCCCCAGTGACCAATGTTGCTGAAGAAGAAGATGAAGAAGGACAGGTCCTAAGAAAGCTCAAGCCCAAGATACCAAACCACAATGATGCCCATCCTGTGGCTGAGGACATGAGAATCAGGAAGGATTCAGGGCTGAGACTGTGGAGGATGGAAGATCCATATGCTTCAAGAAGAAGAACTGCTGTTGACTACATGTTCCATACAAAGGAACAACAGGACTTCTATGAGACAATTCTGTTGGACAAGAAGCCCATAGTTTGTGACATGAGGTGGGTCGACTGGACCTACATCAAGGACAATGAAGAGCACTATCCTGGAGTGCAAGAAAGCTTTGTTGCTTGTGGAGTTGCTGATTTTGTTGGACAGAAGTTCACTCACTGGAATGATGAACTTATCATGCAGTTCTACTCCACAACACATTTTTACCCAGATGGTATAATTGTTTGGATGTCTGAAGGTACAAGGTACCAATCCACTGTTGAAGAATGGGCAAGTCTGATAAATGCCCCTAAGGAAAATGAGGATGACCCGGATATTTATGCAAAGAAGAAGATGGATCACAATTTCATGGCTCACATGCACAAGGAGATCCCAGACAAGGCAGTTGAAACTCACAAGTTTGGATCAGTTCATTTTCTGCTGTCAGGGCTGCCAACAATAAATTGGATACTGAGGCACACTTTGTTGCCCAAGTCTGGTGACCATAACATGATCAGAGGGCATGCCATCAACATGTTGCATGTGTTTGATGTGCCACAAAAGTTTAAAGTCATGATCCTAATGATTGAAACCATAAGAGGACTGCAGCAGATCAGAAGAGGAGCTGTGGATATGCACCTCATATTCAGGAATTGATCAACTCAAAGATGGGCACAGGGAAATATCAATTGGATAAGGAACATTTTCCACTTTATCCAGACTTTGAGGACAATGAAGTTGTCATGAATGAGAATGATCCAACATCAGTTCAAGCTCAGGAGAAGAAGGAGAAGGCAAAGAAGGAGAAGGCTGCCAAGATGCCAACTCAAGAGGAGGCATCTGAATATTTCTTGAAAACCAAATAGGAGCAGCTTGGTTACTTGATAGCATCAACACCGAGGATTGAGAAGGGACTGGCCACCCTCACTCAGAATCAGGAGAGCCTGGAGAGAATCATGGAACTCAAATTCCATGACCTTGATGTCAAAGTAACTGAGATTCAGTCAGTTGTAGAGTAGCTGCAGGAGGACATGCAGGAGAAGCAGGGCAAGACAACAACAAATGTGTTTGCCAGAGTGCCCAGAGCCCAGAGGTCAGTTGCAGTGCCAGTGACAGACACTAGAGCAACAACTTCAGCACCAGCTACTGCCCCTTCAGTTCCAGTGCAACCAGCTCCAGCATCCACTCCAGCACCCTCTACTTTAATTGAAGCCTTCGTCCTTGGAGTCATCAGGACACCACCACCAGAAGATCAAGCCTGAGAGTCGATCTAGCACTATGCATTTTCTATGAACTTTTTGGTAACTTGTTGCCAAAGGGGGAGAAAATGTATAGATCATAGGCTTCGAGAGAGAGAGTGTTTCTTTTGTTCTCTCTTGCTTTATTTGGTGGTTTTAAACTTTGTTTGCTTTTGGTTGAGATACTATGCCTGTGAGACATTGATGATCATGTGTTTGATCATAAGCTACACTTATGCATCCTTGATATTATCCTATCTATCTTATGTGATCATTCACTTTGCTTGGTGATGAGTGCATGTATTCAATGTTTATTATTTTGAGCGCTCCACCATGATGTATGTGACATGGAAGAGTAACCCATGAGCCTAATTCATTGTGCATTTGCAGTCCAAAGCAAATCTTAACCCATGCACAAATTTAGGGGGAGCTCTTGCTTATCACATACTTCTCAAAGCGACGATGTTATTCAATCTTATTATCATTTGTCGAAGCTTTGATCTATATGTTGTCATCAATTACCAAAAAGGGGGAGATTGAAAGTGCAACTATCCCTAGGTGGTTTTGGTAATTCATAACAACATATAGCTCATTGAGCTAATGCTATTCCAAGACTATTATTTCAGGAAAGCTCAATGAATGGCATGGCATGGATGATGAAAGTGGATCCCTCAAAATACTAAGGACAAATGATTCGCTCAAGCTCAAAAGCTCAAGACTCTTCATTTTATATTTTAATGATCCAAGATCACATTGAGTCTATAGGAAAAGCCAATACTATCAAGGAGGGATGAGGTGTTGCTTAATGAGCCTCTTGCTTCATGTGCTTAGTGATATGCTCCAAAACCTTCAACTACTTTCCCACATCCACAAATGACCTAAACCCAAAGCCAAAATCGGTCACACCGATTCTTCCTATCCGGCGCCACCGATTACAAAAGTCATAGCCACTGCCACAAACCCTAAGCAAATCGGTCTTACCGATAGGGATCTCGGTCTCACCGAGATGGGATTGTAATCTCTCTGTTTCCCTTTGTAACGTTTCGGTCTAACTGAAGTGAGCGATCAGTCCCACCGAGATTGCAATGTAAACTATCTGTTTTCTTTTTGTAACATTTTGATCTCACCGAAAAGAGCAAATCGGTCCCACCGAGTTTACCTGACCAACTCTCTGGAAAGCTTATTACCAAATCGGTCTCACCGAGTTTGTGTAATCGGTCTTACCGAGATTACGTTATGCCCTAACCCTAACCGAATTGGTCTCACCGAGATGCATGTCAGTCCCACCGAAAATCACTAATGGTCACTAGGTTTACTAAATCGGTCCGACCGAGTTTAACGATTCGGTCCCACCAAGTTTAGTAAATTGTGTGTAACAGTTAGATTTTGTGTGGAGTCTATATATACCCCTCCACCTCCTCTTCATTCCCGGAGAGAGCCATCAGAACGAACCTACACTTCCAACTTACCATTTCTGAGAGAGAACCACCTACTCATGTGTTGAGACCAAGATATTCCATTCCTACCATATGAATCTTGATCTCTAGCCTTCCCCAAGTTGCTTTCCACTCAAATCTTCTTTCCACCAGATCCAAAACCTATGAGAGAGAGTTGAGTGTTGGGGAGACTATCATTTGAAGCACAAGAGCAAGGAGTTCATCATCAATGCACCATTTGTTACTTCTTGGAGAGTGGTGTCTCCTAGATTGGCTAGGTGTCACTTGGGAGCCTCCGATAAGATTGTGGAGTTGAACCAAGGAGTTTGTTAGGGCAAGGAGATCGCCTACTTCGTGAAGATCTACCACTAGTGAGGCAAGTCCTTCGTGGGCGACGGCCATGGTGGGATAGACAAGGTTGCTTCTTCGTGGACCCTTCATGGGTGGAGCTCTCCGTGGACTCGCGCAACCGTTACCCTTCATGGGTTGAAGTCTCCATCAACGTGGATGTACGATAGCACCACCTATCGGAACCACGCCAAAAACATCCGTTTCTCCAATTGCGTTTGAATCCTCCAAACCCTTCCCTTTACTTTCTTGCAAGTTGCATGCTTTAATTTCCGCTGCCTATATACTCTTTGCATGCTTGCTTGAATAGTGTGATGATTGCTTGACTTGTCCTAAAATAGTTAAAATCTGCCAAACTCTAAAATTGGGAAAAGGTTATGTTTTTTATTAGTCAAGTAGTCTAATCACCCCCCCTCTAGACATACTTCAAGGTCCTACACCAACGGGTCCAGCGACCCCTCCAAAGAGGAGGATAGCTCGATGTTGGACTGGGCCGGACTGCAGATGCATGGTCTAGCACATTAAAAAATGATAAAGTGAAATGACCGAAAATATTACCGTGTCCGGATACTTACGATTTGGCCAGGTGCTTGGCCCTGGGCTCCCACTCCCCGCTGCTGTTAGTGGCTGCGGCGGAGTAGTCCGGAAGGGAGATTTTTCCCTTCTTGGATGCCTCGGCCTCCCCATGTGTGAAGGCCATCCTCTCCTTTTTCCCTCCAGTAGGGGGGGGGGGACGGGTCTTCTCCTCCTCCTCGTCGTCTTCGGCAGAGGAGTGCGTCTTGGCGTATTCGGACGTCATGTCCGAAGCACCCTTGCGGCGAGACCATCTCTGGTTCCCATGGCCGCTTTCTTGGCTTTCTTCTCCGGCACCTCATAAGGTGCCGAAAACAGCATCTTAGTTAGAAGAGGCATTTCTGGATCTTTGGGTAGCGGAGTCGGATAGTCAATCTGCTCTGCTGTCATTACCCAGGCCTGAAAGATGGGCATGGAGGCTTAGGTTCCTCCCGCAGATATGCCAGTAAAAGGTATACCTTGCAAACATAAAAGAACTTACCGATTTAGCCCGACGTTTTGCGCTAAGCCCGCGATCTTCGGTCGTGGGCGGTGGTACCTCACCGGTCTTAAAGAGCACCTTCCAGATGTCTTCGTGTGTTGTACCGAAGAGCTCCAGCAACGTCTGGTGTTTGGCCGGGTCGAACTCTCACAAATTACAAGTCCGGCTCTGGCATGGAAGGATCAAGCAGAAGAGCATAACCTGGACCAGGTTGACAAGCTTGATTTTCTTGCTTATCATGTTCTGGACATATGTCTGGAGCCCGGTCAGTTCTTCCGCTGAGCCCCAGGTTAAACCCTTCTCTTGCCAGGAGGTGAGCCGCATGGGGACTCTGGACCGGAATTCGGGGGTCGCCACCCAGTTGGTGCCGCGCGGCTCGGTGATGTAGAACCACCCCGATTGCCACCCCTTTACAGTCTCCACAAAGGAGCCTTCGGGCCAAGTGACATTGGGCATCTTGCCCACCATGGCACCTCCGCACTCCGCTTGTTGGCCGCTCACCACCTTCGGCTTCACATTGAAGGTCTTCAGCCATAGGCCGAAGTGAGGTGGGATGCGGAGGAAGGCCTCGCACATGACAATAAATGCCAAGATGTTGAGGATGGAATTGGGGGCCAAGTCGTTGAAGTCCAGCCCATAGTAGAACATCAGTCCGCGGACGAACAGGTGGAGGGGGAATCCCAGCCCACGGACGAAGTGGAAGAGAAACACGACCCTCTCTTGGGGGTCCGGGGTAGGGATGATCTGCCCCTTGGCCGGAAGCCGATGAGCGATGTCTTTGGACAAGTACCCGGCCTCCCAGAGCTTCTTGATGTCCTCCTTCTTAACGAAGGAGGCCATCCACTTGCCTCCAACTCTAGAACCGGGCATGATTGGAGTGTGTTTTCGGGTGGAAAAGGTGAGAACTTGGGCGTTGGAGCTCAAGAATGAATGGGCAGAGGAAGAAGAAAGCGTGGGTGAAAGAGGGGAATCCTTATCCCTTTATAAAGGCAGTAAAAATCATGCGCCTCCCCACTTGCCCTAAAGCTCGCTTATTTCCCAAGCGTCGTGCGGATGGCACGGTTGGGTTACCCGTACCCGCATTGATGAGAATCCCGTGATAAGGGGACACCATCTCTGCTTTGATAAGACGTGTCAATGAAACTGCACCTCAAAATACGGAGGGGCAGGATAAAAATGGTTCGAATAAAGACCGAGCCCTGGCATGATGTCACACTATGAGTTGTCAGCAGATTGGAGCCGTGGGATATTATACTCTCTACTGTGGTATGTGGAATTTGTTCTGCAGAGCCGAACATGATTCTTATGTTCAAGATCTACTTTGGAGTATTCGGGGAAGGAACCCGCCTTGCAATGCCAAAGACAATCTGCGCGCCGGACTCATCGTCATTGAAGCCTGGTTCAGGGGCTACTGAGGGAGTCCCGGATTAAGGGGTCCTCAGACAGCCGGACTATATGCATATGTCGGACTGTTGGGCTATGAAGATACAAGATAGAAGACTTCGTCCTGTGTCCGGATGGGACTCTCCTTTGCGTGGAAGGCAAACTTGGCGATTCGGATATGAAGATTCCTTTCTCTGTAACCGACTATGTGTAACCCTAGCCCCCTTTGGTGTCTATAAACCGGAGGGTTTAGTCCGTAGGACGAGGACAATCATAATCGTAGGCTAGCTTCTAGGGTTTAGCCTCTACGATCTCGTGGTAGATCAACTCTTGTAATACTCATATCATCAAGATCAATCAAGCAGGAAGTAGGGTATTACCTCCATCGAGAGGGCCCGAACCTAGGTAAACATTGTGTCCCCCGCCTCTTGTTACCATTAGCCTTAGACGCACAGTTCGGGACCCCCTACCCGAGATCCGCCGATTTTGACACCGACACTTACTCAAGGAAGCATTATAGTAAATGAATACCTTAATAAATTCAACCATTTGGCCCGGTATTCTCTCTATGATGTGGCCACAGAAGAAAGGAAGGTCGACAGATTCCTTGGCAGACTGAACCAACACCTCAGATGCACTCTCAGCATGTTTAATTTTCCTGACTTCCAAACTCTGGTGAACAAGGCCCTCATCGCAGAAAGGGAACACAAGCTCATGCATGACAGTAGGCCTGCAAATAATGATCACAAGCGCAAATTTGAGCCTAAGAAGGATATGCAACCAGTGCAGAAGGCTCAGACATGGCAACAGACTCAGGTGGAGTACAAACCCAATTGGCAGTAGAATGTCAACAAGACCACTACTCATGTCTAGAATGTTGTAACCAATCCGATGCGTGAAGATTGTCAGCGCAACAACGCCTGTTTCAGCTGTGGACAAACCGGACATTACGCCAGACAATGTCCCAAGAGCGGCAAAACAATAGCCTCCTACAAGTCAACCACCTGGAGTCATGTTCTGACCCGAGGGCCATCCAAGGTGAAATCTATCATATCTCCGTTGACGAAGCCCAAGAAGACTCGGAAGTCGTCATTGGTATGTTCCCTGTTAATAGCATACCTGCAGTAATTTTATTTGATTCTGGGGCTTCCCACTTTTTTATTTCATGGAGTTTTGCTACCCAAAACAAATTTCCCTACTCGATTATGGGCAAAAGTATGATGGTACAGTCCTCGGGATCGGTGCTCCGAAGCAATCTGGTCTGCCGAAATTTGGAAATTGAGATAAAGGGAGTCAAGTTTCCAACAGCTTTGATAGTCATTGAATTTGATAAATTGGACATTATTCTGGCAATGAATTGGTTGACCTAATACCAAGTATGCATCAACTGTGCGACGAGAGAAGTCACCATGGTAAATCAGGAAGGTTGCATCGCAAGTTTTTATGCCCGTAGAAGTATACCCAAGAAGGATATGGTATTCTCAGCTGTGGCCGAAGAAGTGCAATCAATTCCTGTGGTCAGTGAGTATCCAGATGTATTTCTTGAGGAATTGCCAGGAATGCCGCCAGATAGAGAATTGGAGTTTGCTATAGACTTGGTGCCAGGGACTACACCGATATATAAGAAATATTATTGGATGCATTCGTCAGAATTGGTGGAGTTAAAGAAACAACTCGATGAAATGCTGCAGAAAGGATACATCCGTCCAAGCTCTTGACCTTGGGGATCACCCGCTATATTCATGGATAAAAAGGACGGCAGTCTTCGGATGTGTGTAGATTACCGACAATTGAATGACGTGACCATCAAGAACAAGTATCCACTGCCAAGAATTGATGATTTGTTCGATCAGCTCACCGGGGCCAAAGTATTCTCCAAGATTGATTTGAGGACCGGATATCATCAACTCAAAATCAAGCACGAACATATCTTATTTTCATCAAGATGAGCATATTTAAGAGTATCAGGTAGTGGTTTAAGCTCAAACATGGGATCACCCTTGGGTGGTGGAGGATCCCCTATAATTTCAACAGGCAAGTTGTGTTTCAAAATAGGTCCCTGTTTAAAGAATACTTCATCTATCTCCCTTCTTTCATTCATAAACATATCATTTTCATGGTCTAGCAAATATTGTTCTAAAGGATCATTAGGAGGCAGGGCAATAGAAGCAAGACCAATAATTTCATCCTTACTAGGCAATTCTTTATCATGGGGTTGTCTACAAAATTTAGCAAAATTAAAGTCATGAGACATATCCCCTAAACCAATCGTAACAATATCCTTTTTGCAGTCTATCCTTGCATTAACAGTATTCAAGAAGGGTCTACCAAATATAATGGGACAAAAGTCATCTTGTGGGGAGCCAAGAACAAGAAAATCAGTAGGATATTTAACTTTCCCACACAAGACTTCAACATCTCTAATAATCCCAACTGGTGAAATAGTATCTCTATTGGCAAGCTTAATTGTAACATCGATTTCTTCTATCTCCAGGTGCAATATCATGCATAATTTCTTTGTATAAGGAATGAGGTATTGCACTTGCACTAGCACCCATATCACATAAACCATGATAACAATGATCTCCTATTTTAATATAAATAACAGGCATACCTACAACAGGTCTATGTTTATATTTAGTATCCGGTCTAGCAATTCTAGCAGCTTCATCACAGAAGCAAATAACATGCCCATCAATATTATCAGCCAAGAGATCTTTAACCATAGCAATACTAGGTTCCTTTAATTTGCTCAGGTGGTGTAGGTGTTCTAGTATTACTCTTACGAACCACAGTTGAAGCTTTAGCATGATCCTTTATCCTAACAGGGAAAGGTGGTTTCTAAATATAGGTAGTAGGAACAATAGGATCATTATAAGTGATAGTCTTTTCTTCAACTTTAATAGGTGCAACTACTTTTATTTCAACGGGAGGATTATATTTAAACCACTTCTCCTTAGGGAGGTCAACATGAGTAGCAAATGATTCACAGAAAGAAGCTATTATCTCAGAGTCAAGTCCATATTTAGTGCTAAATTCACGAAAAGCATCGGTATCCATAAAAGATTTAACACAATCAAACTTAGGTGTTATATCTGACTCCTTACCTTCATCGAGATCCCAATCTTCTGAGTTGCGTTTAATTCTTTCCAATAAATCTCATTTGAATTCAATAGCCTTCATCATGAAAGAGCCAGTACAAGAAGCATCAAGCATGGAGCGATTGTTGAGAGAAAGCCGAGCATAAAAATTTTGAATAATAATTTCTCTTGAGAGCTCATGATTGGGGCATGAATATAACATTGACTTAAGCCTCCCCCAAGCTTGAGCGATGCTTTCTCCTTCACGAGGCCAAAAATTATATATATAATTACGATCACGATGAACAAGATGCATAGGATAAAACTTCTGATGAAATTCCAATCTCAATCGGTTGTAGTTCCATGATCCCATATCATCACATAGACTAAACCATGTCAATGCCTTTCCCTTCAAAGATAAAGGGAAGACCTTCTTCTTGATAACATCCTCGGGCATACCTGCAAGCTTAAATAATCCACAAACTTCATCCACACAGATTAGGTGCAAATCGAGATGCAATATTCCATCTCCTGTAAAAGGATTAGCTAGCAGTTTCTCTATCATACCTGAAGGAATTTCAAAGTAAACATTTTCAGTAGGTTCAGTAGGTTGAGGAGAAACTCTTTGCTCTACTGGTCGGGGTGAAGATACCCCGAACAAACCCCTCAAAGGATTACTTTCCATAGTAACAAGTGACAGTAAATTTTAGCACACTATATAATTTTTCCTTACCAAGTTCCACTTACCAAAGGCGCACCACTCCCCGACAATGGCGCCAGAAGAGAGTCTTGATGACCCACAAGTGTAGGGGATCTATCGTAGTCCTTTCGATAAGTAAAAGTGTTGAAACCAACGAGGGGCAGAAGGAAATGACAAGCAATTTTCAGTAATGTATTCTGTGCAAGCACTGAAATTATCGGTAATAGATAGTTTTGTGATAAGGTAATTCGTAACGGGTAACAAGTAACAAAAGTAAATAAGGTGCAGCAAGGTGTCCCAATCCTTTTTGTAGCAAAGGACAAGCCTGGACAAATTCTTATATGAAGGAAAACGCTCCCGAGGACACATGGGAATTATCGTCAAGCTAGTTTTCATCACGCTCATATGATCCGTGTTCGTTACTTTGCTAATTTGATATGTGGGTGGACCGGTGCTTGGGTGCTGCCCTTCCCTGGACAAGCATCCCACTTATGATTAACTACTCTCGCAAGCATCCGCAACTACGAAAGAAGAATTAAGGTAAACCTAACCATAGCATGAAACATATGGATCCAAATCAGCCCCTTACGAAGCAACGCATAAACTAGGGTTTAAGCTTCCGTCACTCTAGCAACCCATCATCTACTTATTACTTCCCAATGCCTTCCTCTAGGCCCAAACAATGGTGAAGTGTCATGTATTCGACGTTCACATAACACCACTAGAGGAAAGGCAACATACATCTCATCAAAATATCGAACGAATACCAAATTCACATGACTACTTATAGCAAGACTTCTCCCATGTCCTCAGGAACAAACGTAACTACTCATAAATCATATTCATGTTCATAAGCATAGGGGTATCAATATGCATTAAGGATCTGAACATATAATCTTCCACCGAATAAACCAACTAGCATCAACTACAAGGAGTAATCAACACTACTAGCAACCCACAGGTACCAATCTGAGGCTTTGAGACAAAGATTGGATACAAGAGATGAGCTAGGGTTTGAGAGGAGATGGTGCTGGTGAAGATGTTGATGGAGATTGACCCCCTTCTGATGAGAGGATCGATAGTGATGACGATGGTGACGATTTCCCCCTCCCGGAGGGATGTTTCCCCGACAGAACAGCTCCACCGGAGCCCTAGATTGGTTCAGCCAAGGTTCCGCCTCGTGGCGGCGGTGTTTTGTCCTGAAAACTTCTTCCTTATTTTTTCCAGGGCGAAAGAATTCATACAGCCAAAGATGGGCACCGGAGGCCTACCAGGTGGCCCACGAGGCAGGGGGCGCGCCCAGGGGGGTAGGGTGCGCCTCCCACCCTCGTGGACGGTGGGTGGCCCCCCTCTGGTATTTTCTTCGCTTAGTATTTTTTATTAATTCCAAAAATAACTTCCGTGGAGTTTCAGGACTTTTGGAGTTGTGCCGAATAGGTCTCTAATATTTGCTCCTTTTCCAGCCCAGAATTCCAGCTGCCGGCATTCTCCCTCTTCGTGTAAACCTTGTAAAATAAGAGAGAAAATGTATAAGTATTGTGACATAATGAGTAAGAACAGCACATAATGCAATAAATATCAATATCAAAGCATGATGCAAAATGGACGTATCAACTCCCCCAAGCTTAGACCTCGCTTTTCCTCAAGCGGAAGCCAATATCGGAAAATATGTCCACATGTTTAGAGATATAGGTGTCGATAAAATAAAATACGGACATGAGGTCATCATGATCATTCTTATAATAACAACATATATAAATATTGTCATATGATTTCTTATACTAAAGTAACAATCTATTCACAATGTCAAGTATGAATCAGAAACTTCATTGAAAACAAACAAACTATAATCTCGGTCATTGAAGCAATTGCAATTTATCATAACATCCGAAATAGTCAATATAAGAGCTTTTCAGCAAGTCCACATATTCAACTATCATTTAGTCTTTCACAATTGCTAACACTCACGCAATACTTATGGCTATGAAGTTTTAATCAGACACAGAGAAAGATAGGGGCTTATAGTGTTGCCTCCCAACCTTTTACCTCAAGGGTAATGTCAACAATAACAGTTCATGCTAATTTACATCCAATTGGATATATAATAATGTTTAGGTAGTATATAATAATGTTTAGGTAGTATATATACTACTTTTTTACTTGCAATTTTTCATATAACTCACTTTGGAGTATCTTAGATGTAGTATATGAACATACTAAAAATAATAAAGTAGAGTATATACTACCACATGGTAGTATATGAGAAATGAGTGTAGCTACACCCGGTAGTAGGAGGCATTTTCCCTATATAGGTGGGATGTGGACTATTCTGTTACCGGTAACAGAATAATATTCTGTTACCCCGGCGCCCTATATAGGCTCGATGGCCCGATTACACGACCGCGAGGAAAAAGAAAAAAACTCGTTCCCTTCGCCCACATCCTGGTCAACCCCCACCTCCCACCCCCGATCCCCAATCCCACGGCCGCCGTGGCCCTCGCCGCCGGCACGCATCCCGCCACCAACATCTCCCAGAGCCGCCGCAGCCTCCACCGCTGGTGCGCCCACAATGACCACCACCTCCCACCTTTCAAAGCTGGCATGGCCCCTGCCACAAGCGCGCACCCCGCCACCACCACCTTTCGCAGCCGCCATAGCCCCAGTCCACGGCGCGCGCCCCACCACCACCACCACCTCCTACTTCCCACGGCCGTCGTGGTCCATGCCTCAGCTGCTCCTGCCCCAACGAGTGCCGTCGGATGCGGTGATTGTCCTCCCCGCACCCCAGCAGCGCCGCCGGGCCGTCAAACGCGATCCCTGAACTGCCACGCGCCGCTCGTGTTCCAGCTCCTTCCCCTGACCACCGCCGGGATCCTTCCCGGGCGAACCCCTTCTCTTCTTTCCGCCACCAGCAGCGACCCTGCTTCTCAGTCCAGATCGAGCGCTGCCCGCTGTCCTAGTCGAATCCCGGCCATAATGTTCGGCAAAACAGCCATCCTCCCCATTCTGAATTGCCATTAGCCTCTGCCATGTTCGCCTAGCTCCATGGCCATCTCGTGTTTCCGCGTGCATCAGTACGTGTGTGCTGCCGCATGACACTCTTTGTTTCAAGCCCTGTGTGTGCTGCTGCATCAGTTCGTGCATCAGTACGTGTGCATCCGGACACGTGTGTGCTGCCCCATCAGCACGGAAACCCTTCCTCGGACGAGCCCATGCGGGAATCGTGGCCTCCACCGCGTGTGGTCATCTCCGTCCTCATTATCTTTTGTACAATGTGTTGTCGACCCCTTCGTTTGAAGCCTGTTTCTGGCTGATCACATACTGCTTGAACTGATGAGCTTGAACTACGCGAGCTGCTAGCCACTTTGTGTTACTTGAACGGCCGCCCTTGCATCATCAATATCTTGATTTACTGGGAAAGGCATGTCACGTGGGTTAGTTGGAAGGGAGGGAAAGCTCGCTGCCTTGCCGTGGTTCCAGCGGGAGATGGGCGGGCTGGTGTATGCAGACTATAGAGGCCCTGGTCCCGTACGTCCAGGTTGTATCAATACTCTGGCCGACTCCATTGACCTGCTCAGTAAATGCTCCACTGCTAACTCCATTCGAAGTTTTGTCAAGTTTCATTGCGATGCTCTAGCCTCGCTACACATTTTTTTGTACTTCTGCTCATGAAACGACAGACATGCACTTTGGATGTGTGTGTTTGGTGACTCCTCACCTGTTCTCTTTTCATGTAATGCATTCAGGGCATTAGAGATTCCACAAAACAAAATCATGTTGCAATGGGAGAAAGAGATCAGTCTAACCACCGGCGCCGCTCGTGATCTCTGCCTCCATCAGCTCAACTTCGCTGGAGCAATCAGTCCAGAGGATGAGGTGTAGCCGGTCCACCCGATCTCTGACGTTTCATTCCACCTCCAAAACAATTCTTTCTGAGTTCTATTCTTCGTCACAGGTTCATTGCCATTACCTCAGTGCAAAAGTAACAAAAAGTTCAGTTCAGACTATACAAAATGTCCATATTGTAGATAATCTTTGCATCGTCTTAAATTTCTGGAAACAAGCGTCAGTACAAAGAAGGTTCAGTACAAGAAAAATGGGTCAGTCAGTTCATCCATATGCAAACCCCCATAACAAAATGTATCTCTAATCCAATCACGTGAGGATGTGCAACATATGTTTAAGCAAGCTTTTATAACATGTTACAAAAAAAACGCCACTCTGTTCCATAGAAGATTGTGTGAATTTTTTAAATATATTTTAGAAAAGAAGTGTACACACAGTAGCTTGGCATTTGATAATTGTTTGCAACTCAGTACATTAGTTTGATGATTATGTAATTGCATTAGGGCGTTACCGTAGGTCTAACAGTCCAATATCTATTTGATAATCAGTTCAAAGAGTGTCGCAAAGGAATTGCAGTAGTTTGGTTTTCTGAAAAAAAAATCATAATTGAACCAAACTACACCATACTCCTGTACGTTCACATGTTTTAGTTTGAGAAGTACATATCCCTCCAGGAATACTACCCTGGTTTCCTAGCCTCTTCTTCCTCCCTGTGTGTTTTAAAAGGATTGCTATTTGCTAATCCTTCATATTTATGTAAAAAAACTGAAAAGTTTGAACACCATTAGCAAAATCTTTTTGTGTAGTGTTTGTTAGTTTTTCTTTCATTTACGAACATCTTGGGCTTCCTGGGTGCAGAATCAAGAAGCCCAAACACTATCAGGGATAAAAAAAGGTGAGAAAGCACAGGAAGAGGTACTAGTAAAAGAGGAAGAAGTAATGTGAAAAATGAGATAAATGTGAGTATAGCAAGTAGTAAAGCATGAGAGGGATTCAGATTTTGTTTCCACATTCTTGCTTTACATTGTAAAAAGCGTGAGAGAAATCATTTTGTTTAATAACTGTTAATTGTTGAACATGGTCATGCAAATAAGTTCTATTTAACAAAAAACAGTGGTTCAAACTACTTAAAAGATAGAAATTCAGTGTATTTTCTTGAGCATGTGTTGTAGCTTAACTCAGGTTGTGTTGTTACTGAACTGCAGATAAACTTGTTTGGTTGTAGCCGTACTGATGTTGTACCATTACTGAACCTGTGTTTTTCCTCATTTTGAACTCCTACATATGAAACATATATGTACGATTATGTTCAACCTAGGTTGGAGAAAAAAGAGCAACGTTCAAACTAGTTAAAAAAAGCAATTAGAGCTCTCTGTATGCAGGTAGCTAGACTAGTAGCTCTGCCAATGTTATATTTGGTACATGAAGTATATGTGCATGACTACCAAATCATGTTGGCATGTATTCTGTTTTTTTGGGGGAGGGGGGTCGTAAGTTCATGGAGCAAAATCTAAAAAATTCATACTCGAGAGTGAGAAAATTTTAATAGTTTTCCAGTGCATATTTATTTTCTGTTTTAGTTCATCGACTTGCTGATTGTAAGTGCAATTTCCTCTGTGTTTGCATGTTCTTCCTATAGCATATATACAAGATTCATGAGTGTTTATTCAGTTTCAGGTTAAATTGGTTTTTGACGCTATTGCTCCTGTGGTGGGTCTGCCAGTAGAAGTTGGAGCAGTCAAGCCCTGCCATGGCGTGCGTCCGTGGACGATGATGATGGCTACGCGTGCGTGCCTGCATGCACTCATGTGTTGTACTGGTGCGCGGTGTGCATGTTGTGTAGCAGTTCACTAAGTATTTATATTAGGGGAGCATTAAGTGTAGCAGTTCACTATGTATTTATATCATCAGTTCGTTAACAAATCAAAGAAAAAGTTTTTGTGTGTGTGATTATTCCTGTGAGCACCAATGTACTTAAATGTTTACTTTGTGCTTCCGTGTATGTTTTTGGGCAGTACAAATACATCGTCATACTAAGTACTTACGCGGTCGGGGTCGAGGACCTCCTGCTCAACAGTACAACTTAACTTCTTGTTTTATGGGCGGTCGCTCAAGAAGCTGTGCTCAACAGTACAACTTCTTGTTTTGTGGCCGGTCGCTTAAGGAGCTGAGTTCAAAATGAGAGAAGTCTAGAATATCGTCACAAAACACGCTCAGTATGTGAAAAAACGCTCAGTACAAAACTATACATACATCCGTTCAAGTACTCTTTTTCTCCAACATATATTCGTCCGTTCTAGAAAGAAAAATGGTAGAATTAAAAATATTGATCAGTACAAGTTAAAAATGGTGGTCCGTTCGGAATAAAAGAAATGACAGAAATTCAACTTGTAAAAGTTCAAGCAAAAAAGAAACCCCATGCAATTCAAATGAGAAAAGTACAAGTCGTAAAATAAGAGAAGTCCAGAACATCATTGTAAAAAAAAGTTTAGTTCAAAAAAGAATAAAAAAAATATATATTTTTTAAAAAATATCATTCTGTTCGATGATATAAACCATGCAAGTACAGGGGCGACGATACAATAAATCATTGAAAAACTTACGAGCAAAATAGAGCAAAGTCTAGTTAGTGAAAACATGCTTAGTACAAACCCACGCAAGCATCAGTACAAGTACCCTTTTTTGGAATCATTCGAAATTACTCTACAAAAAATAGCTCAGTACAAACATACGCATATATCAGTACGACTACTCTGTTTTTCAGACGAGAAAACAGCAGGATCCGTCATGCCGTATTCAAAATTACTCTTAAACGGTTGCGAAGTAGAGAAAACGTTCAACATGACTAAGTTTCGCATTTTCGATAGCTATCGAACGGTATATTATTTGCCATATTTCGACAAACTTTTTAAAAAAATCACGTTCAAAATCAGATTTGACCGTATTTGAATTCGTTTTTAAACCGTAAGGAATTAGAAAAATATTTCTATATGAAAAAATTGCGCATTTTCCATAGCTTTGCAACGCCGTATCATTTGCGTCAATCCGACAAACCGTTTGAAAAAAAATCATGAAAATACATTTCGCCCACAATTTCACCGTTTTTCAAATTACTTTTAAATCATATAAAATTAGAAAAAACAATACATATATGGAAGATGCGGATTTTCACCAGCTTTCCAATGCCATCTTATTTGCTCAATTCCGACAAACCATTTGAAAATTGAGTCCAAAATACGATTCACGTTTTCGGTTTTGAAAAAAAACAGTTTTTTTCAAAACTGCTCTTAAACCATAATGATTTTGAAAAAACGTTCAATATACTTGAAATATGGTTGTCAAGAACTTTCCAACGATATTATTACACGCCACGTTCTGACAAAAAAATTACAAAAAGTTTTTGAACTAAAGAAGACGATGTGTTAAACACAACTGAAAGCATCAGTTCAACCGCTTCGAAAACATCAGTACAGCCACCTGAAACCGTCAGTTCAGAAAGGGTAACAGAATAGCCCAGATGTGTGTGTGTCTATATATATATATATAGACACACACACAGACGGTCTATTCTGCTAATATTAGCAGAATAACTATTCTGATAACACTTCCGCACTGCACGCTCAACGCAAGTGCACGTCATTCTTTGAACCAAGTGTGCTGCAGTACTTACACGAGTGAACGTCCCGTCAGAAAAAACTACACACGTTGTTTTTTCGGTACTGTTTTCACTTTAGTTTTTTAACCGTTTATCGGAACGAGGCGTGTAATATATCGTTGAAAAGCTATGGATTAGGCGCAACTTTGACATGTTGAACACTTTTCGAGATTCCACATGGTTTAAGAGCAGTTTTGAAAATGGTGCGGCGGATGACGAGTGGCAGCGAGCGTTTTTTCGTGTTTTTTCTAAACCACTTGGCGGGATGAAGCAAATTATACGCCGTTGGATAGATATCGTCGAGGCGCATCTTTTTCATATATAATTTTTTCTCTAATTCGTTACGGTTTAAGAGCAGTTTTAAATTTATTAAATCGCGGAATTGTGTTTTTCAATTTTTTTCAAATTTTTGGTACTGTTTTCTCTCCAGTTTTTGAACCGTTTGTCAAAACGAGGCGTGTGATATGCCGTTGGAAAGCTACGAACTAGGCGCAACTTTCATATGTTGAAATATTTTTGAGATTCCTTACGGTTTTGAGTTAATTTTGAAAACCGTGCAGCGGATGACGAGTGGCAGCGGCCGTTTTTCGCGAAATTTTTGCAAACCGCTGGTCGGAATGATTCAAACGATACGCCGTTGGAAAGATATCGACGAGACGCAACTCTTTCATGTAGAACACTCTCTCTAATTATTTATGGTTTAAGAGGAATTTTGAATTTCCTGAAATGCGGAAACTATGTTTTTCGCGACACCCAAATCGGCGGGGGTACTTCATCCGATTGAAAACCGCATTGCAACAGACGAAAAACCGCACTGCATCATACGGGTAAGAGAACTGCATGGTTTCTTTTATTCAAACGTAATTTTTTTCAAGAACGAAAAAGTAGAGTGCACTTCACATCGGGTGTAAATGAACCACAACACTATCAAGAAGTGAACCGCATTACTTTTTTCGCTTCCGTAATATTTTTTTTGCACTTACAGGATGAACAACATCATACGGTCGACCGCACTGCTTCCGAATGAAAACCGCACTGCATCGGACGGGCAAGCGAGCTGCATAATTTGTTTTGTTGGACGTTATTTTTCTCATACAAGTTTTTGTTGTCTTTTTTAACTTTTTTTTATGGACGAGAGTGGACCGCAGAGACTAGGGCAAGTGAACAGCGACATATATCAAAGTGAATCACATTACTTTTGTTGTTCTTTTCCTAACATTTTTTCGCACTTCACATTGGGCGCAAGTGAACAATATCACTCTCGAAAGTGAACCACATCAGGGGGCAAAACGCACTGCAGGACCAAGTTTTGAAACACAGAAACACACGAACAAAACAATCTTAAAAAAGTAACATTTTTTGAACTGCACATGAGCCGGGCGAGCTGCAAAGTGCACCGGAGCACTGCATTTTTCTGAACTGCATAGATGAGCCGGGCGACCCGCAAAGTGCACCGGAGCACTGCATTTTCTGAACTACACGGGCGTCGTCACCGCTGTTTGACCTTCACTGCCATGGAAGAGGCCGCTCTCCATAGCCAGGCCGATCAGGCCGCCAGTGACGACTCCTAGAGACCAGCCAGCTACACAACAACATAGATACACATATGTGAAAAACAAAAGTGCACTGCATAACAGTTTTACATTTTCTTTTTTTTTCTGTTGTTTCTCCCCTCTCCTGCAAATAACAAAAATTCTTGTGCACTAGACCGTCTCGCTCCCAAATGTAAAAAGTTAGCAGCCTCGTTGTCACTCGTGTGTTTTTGCCTGTTCGTGGATGTCGAGTAGATTCTAGAGCCCACTGGCATCCCGAAACTCCAAACAATCAGGACGTGCACTGCATACCCGTTGCCAGCAGACTTCAATTCTCGTCGAAGGCCATGGGGGTTGAAGAAGTAAAAAAGCAGGGTAGAAGAAGGAGCAGGGGAGAGGGCCATGAGTAGATCAGGTCCTTCAGACACAAATCGCACGCACTGCATTGGCAAAATCTAAAACAAAAATAGCTCCAAAATGAAATTGTATCCCTGGAGAAGTGCACATTGAATAGAGGTGTTGGTGCATGGCGGGTCGGGGGGGGGGGGGTGAGCTGCACTGCATGCCACAGTCGCCGGCACTGCATGCAGTGTCGGGATCCGGGGTGGCCGCACAGGAGCAGGGTGGCGCCCAGGCCTCGCCGGAGAGGAGGAAGAGAGCCGGGTGCTCTCCTCCATCGGTTGGAGGGATGGGAGATTGGGATGATGGAGAGGTGGGGCGCCGATGCGATTTCGTGTGGAGGGCCAGTCAGGTGGAGGGCCGGATCCCGTGGCCCCGAGCCAGATCCACGCCGTATTTTTACTGAAGTACCAGAACATAAACTTGGATATCTTGAGTATGTGTATATTTCAATTAGATACAATACCCTGAGATATGCATATTTTAATTAGGTATATACGCATTGACTGGGTACCTACAAGATAATATTTAGCCTATATTTTACTTTAGGTATATATTTAACTAGGTATAATACTCGGGTATGTGTATATTTTCAATTGGTATAATAGCTCGGGTATGTTAATATTTTCAAATAAATATAACACATCTGGCATGTGTAAAATTTATATAGATAAACAATATCTGTATAATTTTAATAGATAGAAATAATACATCTAAATTTTCAGTAGGTATAAAACCTATTGTATGTGCATTTTTTTATTAGGTATAACACCACGGGTTTGTGTATATTCATTAGATATAATACCCTACGTACATGGATATTTTCATTACATATAATACCCTTGGTACGTGTGTATGTCTCTTTATTAGGTATAATACTGCATGTGTGTGTGTATTTTTGTTAGGCATATCATCAACACATATTTTTTTTATTAGCTCGAGTATGCCTATACTAGGTATGTTACTCGGGTATGTGTATATTTTAATTTGGTATAGTAGCTCGGGTATGTTAATATTTTCAATAAATATAACACATCTGGCACGTGTAAAAATTATATAGATAAACAATGTCTGTATATTTTTAGTAGACAGAAACGATATATCTAAATTTTCAGTAGGTATAAAACCTATTGTATGTGCATTTTTTCATTAGGTATAACACCACGGGTTTGTGTATATTCATTAGATATAATACCATAAGTATATGGATATTTTCATTTCGTATAATACCCTTGGTATGTGTGTGTGTCTCTTTATTAGGTATAATACTGCATGTGTGTGTGTGTATTTTTGTTAGGCATATCATCAACACATATATATTTTTATTAGCTCAAGTATGCCTATACTAGGTATGTTACTCGGGTATGTGTATATTTTAATTTGGTATAATAGCTCGGGTATGTTAATATTTTCAATAAATATAACACATCTAGCACGTGTAAAATTTATATAGATAAACAATATTTGTATATTTTTAATAGACATAAACAATATATCTAAATTTTCAGTAGGTATAAAACCTATGGTATGTGCATTTTTTCATTTGGTATAACATCACGGGTTTGTGTATATTCATTAGATATAATACCCTAGGTATATGTATATTTACATTATGTATAATATCCTTGGTATGTGTGTGTCTTTATTAGGTATACTACGTCATGTGTGTAGATTTTTGTTAGTCATATCATCAATACGTATATATTTTTATTACATATACTACCCAACAACTACTGTCATAGTCTAATATCATATACAATTGTGCATTATAATAACTAGTATCGCGGTCTAATAATATGTACGTGTGTGTATGATGAATTTGGATTTTGCATGCGTGGAGTTGCCTCCAAATAGAGCAGGCAAATAAATTTGGAAATAAATTTGAAAATAAATTATAAATGCTTCAAGCATGCAAATGTAACAGAAAACAAATCGACACTAATGCACATTGCTTCCTATTTAATGCATTAACGGGTTGGACCCGAATAAGGTGCCCAGGCATCTAGGTGTCCCACATAATTTACTTATATATAATTTACCTATATATATAGGTTCGCTAAACTGAGCATGAGCGCATAACATCTTATATACGCGCTAGCCAGGCTGCGCGCAACACTCCCGTAAAATTAGCGCAGGTTCCTTCCACCTAATTACTAGAATTTTTTAAAGCATCGTAACAGAAGAATTTGTTTTACTACCCACGCCTTTGCTCTAGTAACTAGACAACCGATCGTCATATGCTGAACGTAAAGGAGCTTAGACTACATAGTAATGATGGTAATGAAAAATACTAGTGGTACGATCCTAAGCACATGCATCATGCACTAGTAGTAAAATTAGTTTTACTGATTATACTTGTGTGTGGCAGCCTGTTGGTCAATAGGTTACCAGAACTTGTGTATCCAATTACTATTTCTGATATATACACGCTCGTATAATTTGTGTGTGGCAGCGAGATTATGATGATGTGTGATGGATGCATGGTAGACTGTAACAAGATTAACATTTCTGATATGTACACTCATATAATTAATCATTTTGTATATGACTATCTTTTTTTAACTTGTGTGTGGCAATCTGATAATTAGATTACTAGAATGATCAAATCATGAGGGTTATGTGTGCTAGCCTGTAAGGATTACTATATACATATCCTGGACTAATTATTCTGTATGTGGTTGCCTGGTAAATGGTAACTTAGATTACCATAAGCATTAAAGGACGGAGGAATGTGTGTGCCATCTAGTAACTTGATTATTTACTAGAAAGGTTAATTATTTTACAAGCACACATGAGCGAGGCGGACCACTGGAATGGTGTGTGGCATCTAGTAACAGGATTACTAGAAAGATTAAATATTTTACGAGCACGCATGGGCGAGGCGGAGTAGTGGTCCGTGCCAGCCGGTAACAACTTTAATTCTCTTACGATGTTTGGCTGGATTTTTACGGACATTAGCTGAGCGGCGCGCGTAGCGAACCGCACAGCAAGCGGAGCGCATGATTAGCGTTTTTATGCTCAGGCTTAGATTAGCACATGCCAAAGGATAAAATGTAAAAAGGAAAGGTGAAGATCACCATGACCCTTGTATGAAGGTATAAGACAAAAATAAAAGATAGACCATTCACAGAGGGAAGGAGATGTTGTCATATGCTTTTAGGGTTGGATGCACAAAATCTTAATACAAAAGAACGTCACTTTATATTGCCACTTGTGATATGGACCTTTATTATGCAGTCTGTCGATTTTATTTCTTCCACATCACAAGATCGTATAAAGCTTATTTTCTCCCACACTAATAAATCATACATATTTAAAGAGGAATTTTTATTGCTTGCAACAATGACAACTTACTTGAAGGATCTTACTTAATCCATGGGTAGATACACTACTAGGGAAAACCTTATACACAGAACTTTAGCAGTAGCGCTTGTCAAAAAATGGCGCTAGTGTTAAATAGCAGTAGCGCGTGCAGGATAAGGGCCCTACAGATACAAACGAGCAGTAGCGCGCCTAACTATAAACGCGCTACAACTAAAATTCTCACGACTAAGCCGATAAACTACACATAGTAGTAGCGTTCTTGCTTAAACCGCCCTACCGCTATGTCTATTGTAGCAGCGCGTTTACATAGAAAGACGCTACTGCTAACAAAAAGAAAATAAATCGAACAACAAATAGAAAAAGTAAATGAAAATGAAACAAATAAAAAAAAGAGAAAGGAAAAAAAATAAAATGTAAAGAAAAATAGATGAGAAAGGGAAAAAAGAGACAGACTTAGCAGTAGCGCATTTTGTGAAACGCGCTATAGCGAACTTAGCTATAGCGTGTTTTCAGAAATGTGCTACCGTTATGTTTCACTTAAACAACTAGCGGTTTCCCTCCCCCCACCCGGCCACCACTGCTCCCCCAAATCCCTCGCCCCACTTTGCTGCCGTCTCCCCGATTCGCCGTCGCCCCACTTCACCGCCGTCTCCTGCCGGCGTGGACGCCCGCAACCTCATCCTCACCGCCGCCGCCCGAGGCCGCCCTCAGCATCACCGTCGCCGCCCTCGACCTCACCGCAGCGGCCCTCAACCTCACCACCGCCCTAGCCCGCCCAGGACCGCCGCTGCCCGTGCCTGAGCCCGCCCTCCCCACCCCTGCCTCCATCGCCGAGCACCTCCCCACCACCGTCTCTCCCCCTCTCTGTAAGCCCCCCACCATTCCTCTCTCTCTGCATTTTAGAGCAAAAATTAGTAGAGCAAAAGTTAGTTTATAAAAAAAATTAGTTTAGAGCAAAAAATGTTAAGTAGTAGATGTTAGAGCAAAAATTAATTTAGAGCAAAAAATTAGTTTAGAGCAAAAAAATAGTTAGAGCAGTAGGGTTTTTGTTTTCATAGATTTTTTTAAAAGAAAAAAAGAAGAAAATATTGTAGCAGTGCTGCTTGTAGTATATAGTGATACTAGTAGATGTTAATTAGGTTAGGGCAGTAGTGGTACTAGTAGATGTTAATTAGATGTTTTTTAGTTAGGTCAGTAGGGTTTTGCTAGGTTAATTAGGTTAGTAGTGCTGCTAGTAGTAGTGGTACAGTAGGTTAATTAGGTGAAGTTAAACGAATAACCTAAATGAATGAAATTAGTAGTTAACTGAATTTTTTTCCTTCATCATTATAGAGCACTAAAGTTAACTGAATTTTGTTCTATTAGTAGTTAAATGAATTATCTTCTACACTTAGTTTTTGAATTAGCTTGTGAAATTTGGACATGTATATTTGGACATGTGGTTGCTCGTGTATATTTGGACATGTGTTGCCGTGTCGAAGATGGATATTTGAACACTGTTTCCAGGGAATGAAGCTGAGTGGCCTATGTTTTGCCGGAATGTTGATTCATTTCCGTTCCAGCAAATTTCACGTTCTCGGTTTGTCCACTTTTTAGCAAAAGTCATGCCAAAATTTTTCATAAATTTCGGCATGACTTGTGCTACAAACTAGGACATATCGAGTGCCCGGGATTTACCGCACCGGGAAGGAGTCAACGTTCCTGCATGTCATTATTCATTTTATTAGGTCTAGAATTAATTACTAGATTTAATCGTAGGAAACATGGCTAGAAACGATGAAGGAAAGGGTTCTGGTGACTGCAACAACGTCTGTTCTCGACATTGCTATCTTTTACTATGGCAAAGGGGGTGGAGAGGTCAACGACAAGAAGACAAGGCACGCCAGGCCCATGTTCAACCATAAGACTGACTTTTGCTGCATCCAGCAACCGAGTGATTCTCGTAATGATGGATTCTATGTCCTACACCACATGCTGGAGTACAGACGGGATCATCAGAAACTTCGCATGTCACCTAAATTCGGCGATGCCCATATTCTGCAATGGGAAAAGCACATAGGAGATATCAAGGATCATCGACTTCGAGCTGTGTTCTATCACATCCAGTGTGAACTTGCCCAAATCATCATGAAGGAGGTCCTCGAAAAAACAGGGATGTTCTACGAAGAAGGAGAAATGTCGCGGGAAGACGTTTGAACACGCGTAGCCTCTCAGCGTCTCGATATGAAGTATTTCACTAAGCTCGGGGACTTTCTCCCTGACATGGATGGATGGCACGACATGTTGGAGTGATTGTCGATATATGATAATGTGTGTCCATTTAGTCCATACTTTCTGTATGACAAAACTTTGAGTTATGCACGGCAAAACTTTATTTGAGATGTACTAGCGAAGATCACTCTAGTTAGGGCATTTTGGGTACGATGAACTTTGTTATTTATGCTTATGATATGTTGTTTCTATTTTTGCCAAGTCTGTCTCTTTCTGTTGCTCAACTATATATGTTGCATATCATCGACTCATGTGACGATGCATGTGCATAGATCATCGATGGCGAAGAAGTGCTACGCCAGGAGTATACGATGAGTGGCTGGAGTGTCAGGCCTAGGTGTATCGGTTTTCAGTTTCTGAGTGACAGCCAGTAGTTAGTTTAGGTTCACGCTAATGCGAGAGAGGGGTACAGACTCATGTACTTCATAGTTCCGCTCTCACTCATAGTGTAGCTCTTCTCGTGTGTATCATTGTTTAGATGGATGACGACGTAGTTGCAAGTAATCGAGACTTGTATCGCTATTTTCGAGATGATGACGAGAGACCACTTTGTGTTGGATGATGATTATGATGATGACATGATTTGATGAGACTATTTGTATGTATATGCTATGATTACATTTGTATGTGTATGATATGCTAAAGATTATTGTATAAAGCCTATTCAAATACAAAAAAAATATGCATAAAAAAATAAACTAATATAACTAGCAGTAGCGAGGGGAACAAAGTTAGCAGTAGCGCTTACTTCTAACAAGCACTGCAGATATTAGCAGCAACGCTCTTATCTAAAGCACTCTACTGCTAGCCATGTATAGCAGTAGCGTGGGACGGTAGGCGCTACTGCTACACGTTAGCTGTAGCGCCTTATCAGTAGCACGACCACCCACACTACTGATAGGCAAAATACCCGCACTACAGCTAGGGTTTTCCCTAGTAGTGATATGGTGGACTCTCATGGCAAAACTGGGTTTAAGGATATTTGGAAGCACAAGTAGTATCTCTACTTGGTGCAAAGAATTTGGCTAGCATGAGAGGGAAAGGCAAGCTCAACATGATGTATGATCCATGACAATATACTTTATTTCGGATATAAGAAAACATAACCCATTACGTTGTCTTCCTTGTCCAACATCAACTCTTTAGCATGTCATATTTTAATGAGTGCTCAGAATCATAAAAGATGTCCAAGATAGTATAATTATATGTGAGAACCTCTCTTTCTTTATTACTTCCTATTAATTGCAATGATAACCAAAACTATGTTTGCCAACTCTCAACAACTTTTATTCATCATACTCTCAATATGTGAAGTCATTACTCTCCATAAGATCCATATGATCTCTTTATTTGTTTTTCTTTTATTCCCTCAAGATCATAGCAAGATAGCAAAGCCCTTGACTCAAGACTAATCTTTATTATATATAGCTCACAGACTCAATTACATAGGGGGATCATAAAGCAAAACTCAAAAACTACATCATTCTAAAACTTTATTCTACTAGATCAAGATATTAACAAAAGGATCAAACTAAGAAAAACGGTAAAGATAGGAGTGTGATGGTGATACAATACCGGTGCACCTCCCCCAAGCTTGGCAGTTGCCAAGGGGAGTGCCCATACCCATGTGTTCATGTCTCTTTCTTCGGAGGTGGTGGTGTGATATTCTTGGCGATGATGCCCCTTAGGATACGATTCTCCTCCTCGAGCTTATTGACTTGCTGCTTGAGGTCCATTATTTCCTTATGGAGCTTACCTGTGACGGCTAAAGCTCCTTTCACCCATGGATGTTGCATAGCTACTGGAGAACAAGTGACACTCTTTTTCATATTTTCATAAGAAAGAAATCTAACATTTGAAGGGATGACCGAGTTTGGAATAGTTGAGCCTTGTAGTTCCCCCATCGTGAATCCGGCTCGGAAGCGAGAAGTAACTTCTTGATCCTCCTCCATGGCATCTATCCTTTTCAAATCGGCCTCCATCTCTTCCTCCGTTGATGGCCCAAAGTTGTCAGCATCGCTGTTTGCTCCTGGTCCTGGTGTCAGATGAGACACCCGACTCTCCCCTACTGACTCTTGAGTCTAATCTGCAGCATAAACAGCTCAAAACAAAAACAGAGGATTTCGTCGTGGTACGGTGGTCAAAACCTTCGGGAGATTATATAATGAATTTTTACCAACAAAAAGAAGTATCGTGCAAGAAAACGGAGTCCAGAGAGCAAACGAGGTGCCCACGAGGCAGGGGGCGCGCCCAGGGGGGTGGGGCGCGCCCTCCACCCTCGCGGATGCCTCGTGTCCTTCGTGGACTACTTCTCATTTTCCTATTTTCTTAAATATTCCAAAACAGAGAAAAATTGCTATTAGAACTGTTTTGGAGTCGGTTTACTTACCGCACCACATACCTATTCCTTTTCGGAGTCTGAAACGCTTTGCAAAGTATTCCTGATGTATTCCTCCAGGGTTACGGTTTCAATAACATTGGTTTCAACATTTATGGGATTACCTGAGAAATAATGTTTGATCCTTTGACCGTTCACCACCTTCGGATTTGTGCCTTCGAAGTTGTTGATTTTTATGGCACCGGAACGATAGACCTCCTTGATAACGTAAGGACCTTCCCATTTAGAGAGGAGTTTTCTTGCAAAAAATCTTACATGAGAGTTGAAAAGCAACACATAATCACCTATGCTAAACTCACGCTTTTGTATCCTTTTGTCATGCCATCTTTTAACTTTTTCTTTAAACAGTTTGGCATTCTCATAGGCTTGAGTTCTCCATTCATCAAGTGAGCTAATGTCAAATAACCTCTTCTCACCGGCAAGTTTCAAATCATAATTGAGCTCTTTAGTGGCCCAATATGCCTTATGTTCTAGTTCGAGAGGTAAGTGACATGCTTTTCCATAAACCATTTTATATGGAGACATACCCATAGGATTTTTATATGCAGTTCTATAAGCCCATAATACATCATCAAGTTTCTTGGACCAATTCTTTCTAGATCTATTAACAGTCTTTTGCAAAATCAATTTAAGCTCTCTGTTACTCAGTTCTACTTGGCCACTAGACTGTGGGTGGTATGGAGATGCAATTCTGTGATTAACATCATACTTAGCAAGCATTTTACGAAAAGCACCATGAATAAAATGTGAACCACCATCAGTCATTAGGTATCTAGGGACTCCAAACCTCGGAAAATAACTTCTTTAAGCATTTTAATAGAGGTGTTATGATCAGCACTACTAGTTGGATTAGCTTCTACCCACTTAGTAACGTAATCAACATCAACTAAAATATGTGTATACCCATTAGAGGAAGGAAACGGTCCCATATAATCAAAGCTCCAAACATCAAATGGTTCAATAACAAGTGAATAATTCATAGGCATTTCTTGACGTCTACTAATATTACCAATTCTTTGACGTTCATCGCAAGAAAAGACAAACTTACGGGCATCCTTGAAGAGAGTCGGCCAATAAAAACCGGATTGCAATATCTTATGCGCAGTTCTATCTCCAGCGTGGTGTCCTCGATAAGCCTCGTAGTGACACTTGCGTAGGATCTATTCCTGCTCATGCTCAGGTACACAACGTCTAATAACACCATCTAATCCTTCTTTATAAAGGTAATGGGTCATCCCAGAAGTAATGTCTTAAATCATAGAAAAACTTTTTCTTTTGCTGGTACGTGAAACTAGGTGGTATAAATTTAGCAACAATGTAATTAGCATAATCAGCATACCATGGAGCAGTACGAGAAGCATTTATGACAGCTAATTGTTCGTCAGGAAAGCTATCATCAATAGGTAGTGGGTCATCAAGAACATTCTCTAACCTAGACAAGTTGTTTGCAACGGGGTTCTCAGCTCCCTTTCTATCAATAATATGCAAATCAAATTCTTGTAGTAGGAGAACCCATCTAATAAGTCTAGGTTTAGCATCTTGCTTTTCCATAAGATATTTAATAGCAGCATGATCAGTGTGAACAGTTACTTTAGAGTCAACGATATAAGGTCTAAACTTATCACAAGCAAATACAACTGCTAAAAATTCCTTTTCAATAGTAGCATAATTTCTCTGGGCACTGTCTAGAGTTTTACTAGCATATTGAATAACATTTAGTTTCTTATCAACTCTTTGTCCTA
This sequence comes from Triticum aestivum, assembly GCF_018294505.1. Classification (NCBI taxonomy): domain Eukaryota; kingdom Viridiplantae; phylum Streptophyta; class Magnoliopsida; order Poales; family Poaceae; genus Triticum; species Triticum aestivum. The sequence continues at coordinate 208,149,553 of NC_057795.1, read as the reverse complement.
GAACAGCACCTATGGCATAATCACTAGCATCGCACATAATTTCATAGGGTAAATTCCAATCAGGTGGCTGAACAATAGGTGCAGAAATCAAAGCTTTCTTAAGTATTTCAAATGCTTCTACACAATCATCATCGAAGACAAAAGGAATATCTTTTTGTAAGAGATTAGTCAGAGGCCTAGAAATTTTAGAGAAGTCCTTAATAAACCTCCTACAAAACCGGCATGACCAAGGAAACTTCTTATACCTTTAATGTCTTTAGGACACGACATCTTTTCAATAGCATCAACTTTAGCTTTATCAACTTCAATACCTCTTTCAGAAATTTTATGCCCCAAGACAATGCCTTCATTAACCATAAAGTGGCATTTTTCCCAATTCAAGACAAGATTAGTTTCTTCACACCTCTGCAAAACTTGATCAAGGTTGCTCAAGCAATCATCAAAAGAAGATCCATAAATGGAGAAATCATCCATGAAAACCTCAACAATCTTTTCACAAAAGTCAGAGAATATAGCCATCATACATCTTTGAAAGGTAGCAGGTGCATTACATAAACCAAAAGGCATACATCTATAAGCTAAAGTACCAAAAGGCACAAGTAAAAGTGGTCTTTTCTTGATCCTCTTTTGACACAGGTATTTGAGAGAAATCAGAGTAACCATCTAGAAAGCAAAAATGTGTATGTTTGGATAATCTTTCTAGCATTTGATCAATAAAAGGCAAAGGGTAATGCCCCTTTCTAGTAGCTTTATTTAATTTGCGGAAATCAATTACCATCCTATAACCTGTAACAATTCTTTACGGGATCAATTCATCTTTATGATTAGGAACGACAGTAATACCTCCCTTCTTAGGGACACAATGGACAGGACTTACCCACGGACTATCAGCAACGGGATAAATTATACCTGCCTCCAGGAGCTTTAGTATTTCTTTTCTTACCACTTCTTTCATACTAGGATTTAACCGTCGTTGGTGATCAACAACTGGTTTGGCGTCTTTCTCCAATTTTATTTTGTGTTGGCATAGAGTGGGACTAATGCCCTTAAGATCATCAAGAGTATATCCAATAGCAGCACGGTGCTTCTTCAGAGTTTTTAATAATTTCTTCTCTTCCTGCTCTGAAAGTTTAGCACTAATAATAACAGGATATATCTTATTTTCATCAAGATAAGCATATTTAAGAGTATCAAGTAGTGGTTTAAGCTCAAACACGGGATCACCCTTGGGTGGTGGAGGATCCCCTAGAATTTCAACAAGCAAGTTGTGTTTCAAAATAGGTCCCTGTTTACAGAATACTTCATCTATGTCCCTTCTTTCATTCATAAACATATCATTTTCATGGTCTAGCAAATACCGTTCTAAAGGATCATTAGGAGGCACGACAATAGAAGCAAGACCAATAATTTCATCCTTACTAGGCAATTCTTTATCATGGGGTTGTCTACGAAATTTAGCAAAATTAAAGTCATGAGACATATCCCCTAAACCAATCATAATAATATCCTTTTTGCAGTGTTTCTTAGCATTAACAGTATTCAAGAAGGGTCTACCAAATATAATGGGACAAAAGTCATCTTGTGGGGAGCCAAGAACAAGAAAATTAGTAGGATATTTAACTTTCCCACACAATACTTCAACATCTCTAAGGATTAGCTAGCAGTTTCTCTATCATACCCGAAGGAATTTCAAAGTAAACATTTTCAGTAGGTTCAGTAGGTTGAGGAGAAACTCTTTGCTCTACTGGTCGGTGTGAAGATACCCCGAACAAACCCCTCAAAGGATTACTTTCCATAGTAACAAGTGACAGTAAATTTCAGCACACTATATAATTTTTTCCTTACCAAGTTCCACTTACCAAAGGCGCATCACTCCCCGGCAACGGTGCCAGAAAAGAGTCTTGATGACCTACAAGTGTAGGGGATCTATCGTAGCCCTTTCGATAAGTAAGAGTGTCGAACCCAATGAGGGGCAGAAGGAAATGACAAGCGGTTTTCAGTAATGTATTCTCTGCAAGAACTGAAATTATCGGTAACAGATAGTTTTGTGATAAGGTAATTCGTAACGGGTAACAAGTAACAAAAGTAAATAAGGTGCAACAAGGTGGCCCAATCCTTTTTGTAGCAAAGGACAAGCCTGGACAAATTCTTATATGAAGGAAAACGCTCCCGAGGACACATGGGAATTATCGTCAAGCTAGTTTTCATCACGCTCATATGATTCACGTTTGCTACTATAATTTGATATGTGGGTGGACCGGTGCTTGGGTGCTTCCCTTCCTTGGACAAGAATCCCACTTATGATTAACTACTCTCACAAGCATCCGCAACTACGAAAGAAGAATTAAGGTAAACCTAACCATAGCATGAAACATATGGATCCAAATCAGCCCCTTACGAAGCAACGCATAAACTAGGGTTTAAGCTTCTGTCACTCTAGCAACCCATCATCTACTTATTACTTCCCAATGCCTTACTCTAGGCCCAAACAATGGTGAAGTGTCATGTATTCGACATTCACATAACACAACTAGAGGAAAGACAACATACATCTCATCAAAATATCGAACGAATACCAAATTCACATCACTACTTATAGCAAGACTTCTCCCATGCCCTCAGGAACAAACGTAACTACTCACAAATCATATTCATGTTCATAATCATAGGGGTATTAATATGCATTAAGGATCTGAACATATAATCTTCCACCGAATAAACCAACTAGCATCAACTACAAGGAGTAATCAACACTACTAGCAACCCACAGGTACCAATCTGAGGCTTTGAGACAAAGATTGGATACAAGAGATGAACTAGGGTTTGAGAGGAGATGGTGCTAGTGAAGATGTTGATGGAGATTGACCCCCTCCTGATGAGAGGATCAATGGTGATGACGATGGTGATGATTTCCCCCTGCCGGAGGGATGTTTCCCTGGCAGAACAGCTCCACCAGAGCCCTAGATTGGTTCCACCAAGGTTCCGCCTCGTGGAGGCGGTGTTTCATCCTGAAAATTTCTTCTTTATTTTTTTTCAGGGTGAAAGACTTCATATAGCCAAAGATGGGCACCGGAGGCCTGCCAGGTGGCCCACGAGGCAGGGGGCGCGCCCAGGGGGTAGGGTGTGCCCTTGATACGTCTCCAAGGTATCTATAATTTTTGATTGTTGCATGCTATTATATTACCCGTTTTGGATGTTTATGGGCTTTAACTTACACTTTTATATCATTTTGGGACTAACCTACTAAACGGAGGCCCAACCCGAATTGCTGTTTTTTTTGCCTATTTTAGTGTTTCAAAGAAAAAGAATATCAAACAGAGTCCAAACGAAATGAAACCTTCGGGAGCGTGATTTTTGGAACAAACATGATCCAGATGACTTGGAGTGGAAGTCATGAAATAAGGGAGGTGGCCACGAGGGTGCCCGGCACGCCCCCTAGGGCTGGTTAATTAGTGTTTGTGCCAAGTAGAACCTATAGGATAACCTATGGTGATAGTTAATTTGATTCTGCTGAAAAACAGAATCTTTGCGGGCACGAAAATAATTTTAGTAATTCACAGAAACGTGCTTTTGCGTTGATTATTTTTGCTGTAGATCAATAGACAAATTGCCCAGGACTTCCTATTTTGGTAGGAGTTTTAGAGTTCCATAAGTATTCGAGAGTTACAGATTGCTACAGACCGTTCTGTTTTTGACAGATTCTGCTTTTCGTGTGTTGTTTGCTTATTTTGATGCATCTATGGCTAGTATGTAAGGGTATGAACCATAGAGAAGTTGGAATACAGTAGGTTTAACACCAATATAAATAAAGAATGAGTTCATTACAGTACCTTATGTGGTGGTTTTTCTTTCTTTCACTAACGGAGTTTATGAGATTTCCTATTGAGTTTTGTGTTGTGAAGTTTTCAAGTTTTGGGTAAAGATTTGATGGATTATGGAATAAGGAGTGGAAAGAGCCTAATCTTGGGGATGACCAAGGAACCCCAAGATATTCAAGAATAGCCAAAAGCCTAATCTTGGGGATGCCTCGGAAGGCATCCCCTCTTTCATCTTCGTCTATCGGTAACTTTACTTGGAGCTATATTTTTATTCGCCACATGATATGTGTTTTGCTTGGAGTGTCTTGTACGATATTAGTCTTTGCTTTTTAGTTTACCACAATCATCCTTGCCGTACATACCTTTTGGGAGAAACCCACTTGATTGGAATTTATTAGAATACTCTATGTGCTTCACTTATATCTTTTGAGCTAGATAGTTTTTGCTCTAGTGCTTCACTTATATCTTTTAGAGCACGGCGGTGGCTTAATTTTGTAGAAATTGTTAATCTCTCATGCTTCACTTATATAATTTGGAGAGTCTTTTAGAATAGAATGGTATTTGCTATGGTTATAAAATTGGTCCTAGAATGATGAGCATCCAAGTTGGGTATAATAAAAACTATCATAGGAAGTGAATTGGATGCTATGATCAATTTGATACTTGATAATTGTTTTGAGATATGGAGGTAGTGATATTAGAGTCATGCTAGTTGGGTGATTATGAATTTAAAGAATTCTTGTGTTGAAGTTGGCAAGTCCCAAAGCATGCACGTATGGTAAAAGTTGTGTAACAAATTTGAAACATGAGGTGTTCTTAGATTGTGCATCCTTATGAGTGGCGGTCGGGGACGAGCTATGGTCTTTTCCCCTAGGAGCATGCGCGTAGTGCTTGGTTTTTGACGACTTGTAGATTTTTGAAATAAGTATATGAGTCCATGGATTATACGCACTCTCACCCTTCCATCATTGCTAGCCTCTTCGGTACCATGCATTGCCCTTTCTCACCTTGAGAGTTGGTGCAAACTTCGCCGGTGCATCCAAACCCCGTGATACGATACACTCTATCACACATAAACCTCCTTATATCTTCCTCAAAACAACTACCATACCTACCTATTATGGCATTTCCATAGCCATTCCGAGATATATTGCCTGCAACTTTTCCACCGTTCCGTTCATCATCATGACACACATTATCATTGTCATATTGCCTTGCATGATCATGTAGTTGACATCGTATTTGTGGCAAAGCCACCATGCATAATTTTTCATACATGTCACTCTTGATTCATTGCCCATCCCGACACACCGCCGGAGGCATTCATATAGAGTCATATCTTGTTCTAGTTTTGTAATTCGGAGTTGTAAATAAATAAAAGTGTGATGATCATCATTATTAGAGTATTGTCCCCAGAACTAAAAAAGGCCAAAAAGAAAAAAGGAAGGCCAAAGAAAAAAATAAAGGCCAAAAAAAATAAAGGCCAAAAGAAAATAAAGAAAAAAAGAAAATAAAAGAAAATAAAAAAATATTAAAAAGGGGGCAATGTTACTATCTTTTTCCACACTTGTGCTTCAAAGTAGCACCATGTTCTTCATATAGAAAGTCTTTTATGTTGTCACTTTCATATACTAGTGGGAATTTTTCATTATAGAACTTGGCTTGTATATTCCTACGATGGGCTTCCTCAAAATGCCCTAGGTCTTGTGAGCAAGCAAGTTGGATGCGCACCCACTAGTTTCTTTTGTTGAGCTTTCATACATTTATAGCTCTAGTGCATCCGTTGCATGGCAATCCCTACTCCTCATGTTGACATCAATTCATGGGCATCTCCATAGCCCGTTGATTATCCTCGTCAATGTGAGACTTTCTCCTTTTTTGTATTCTCCACACAACCTCCATCATCGTATTCTATTCCACCCATAGTGCTATATCCATGGCTCACGCTCATGTATTGCGTGAAAGTTGAAAAAGTTTGAGATTACTTAAGTATGAAACAATTGCTTGGCTTGTCATCACGGGTGTGCAAGATGGGAGCATTTTTGTGTGACGAAAATGAAGCATAGACTAACTATGTGATTTTGTAGGGATAAACTTTCTTTAGCCATGATATTTTGAGAAGACATGATTAATTTGATTAGTATGCTTGAAGTATTACTATTTCTTATGTCAATATGAACTTTTATTTTGAATCATTTGGATCTGAACAATCATGCCACAATAAAGAAAATTACATTGAGAATTATGTTAGGTAGCATTCCACATCAAAAATTCTGTTTTTATCATTTACTACTCGAGGACGAGCAGGAATTAAGCTTAGGGATGCTTGACACGTCTCCAACGTATCTATAATTTTTGATTGCTCCATGCTATTATATTACCCATTTTGGATGTTTATGGGCTTTACTTTACACTTTTATATCATTTTTGGGACTAACCTACTAACCAGAGGCCTAGCCCGAATTGCTGTTTTTTAGCCTATTTCAGTGTTTCAAAGAAAAAGAATATCAAACGGAGTCCAAACGGAATGAAACCTTCGGGAGCATGATTTTTGGAACAAACATGATCCAGAGGACTTGGAGTGGAAGTCAAGAAACAAGGGTGCCCTGCGTGCCCCCACCCTCCTGGGGCCCTCGGGAGTCCACTGACCTACTTCTTCCTCCTATATATACCCATGTACCCTGAAAACATCAGAGGCGACCACGAAAAACTATTTCCACCACCGTAACCTTCTGTATCCGCGAGATCCCATCTTGGAGCCTTTGCCGGCGCTCTGCCGGAGGGGGAATCAATCACGGAGGGCCTCTACATCAACTCCAAGGCCTCTCTAATGAGTTGTGAGTAGTTTACCACAGACCTTCGGGTCCATAGTTATTAGCTAGATGGCTTCTTCTCTCTCTTTGAATCTCAATACCATGTTCTTCTCGATCTTCTTGGAGATCTATTCGATGTAACTCTTTTTGCGGTGTGTTTGTCGAGATCCGATGAATTGTGGGTTTATGATCAAGTTTATCTATGAGAAATATTTGAATCTCCTCTGAATTCTTTTATGTGTGATTAAGTTATCTTTGCAAGTCTCTTCGAATTATCAGTTTGGTTTGGCCTACTAGATTGATCTTTCTTGCAATGGGAGAAGTGCTTAGCTTTGGGTTCAATCTTGCGGTGTCCTTTCCCAGTGACAGCAGGGGCAGCAAGGCATGTATTGTATTGTTGCCACTGAGGATAAAAAGATGGGGTTTATATCATATTGCATGAGTTTATCCCTTTACATCATGTCATCTTTCTTAATGTGTTACTCTGTTCTTTATGAACTTAATACTCTAGATGCATGCTAGATAGTGGTCGATGTGTGGAGTAATAGTAGTAGATGCAGAATCATTTCGGTCTACCTGTCACAGACGTGATGCCTATATACATGATCATGCCTAGATAATCTCATAATTATTTGCTTTTCTATCAATTGCTCGACAGTAATTTGTTCACCCACCGTAATACTTATGCTATCATGAGAGAAGGCACTAGTGAAACCTATGGCCCCCGGGTCTATCTCTTATCATATAAGCTTTCAGTCTACTTTTATTTGCATCTTTTACTTTTCCTTTCTATATCATAAAATACCAAAAATATTTATCTTATCATATTATCTCTATCAGATCTCACTTTCGCAAGTGGACTTGAAGGGATTGACAACCCCTTTATTGCGTTGGTTGCGAGTTCTTGTTTGTTTGTGTAGGTGCGTGGGACTTTTGAGGAGCCTCCTACTGGACTGATACCTTGGTTCTCAAAAACTAAGGGAAATACTTACGCTACTTTGTTGCATCACCCTTTTCTCTTCAAGGAAAACCAACGCAAGCTCAAGACGTAGCAGCCCCCCACCCTCGTGGATGGTGGGTGGCCCCCCTCTGGTATTTTCTTCGCTCAGTATTTTTTATTAATTCCAAAAATAACTTCCATGGAGTTTCAGGACTTTTGGAGTTGTGCAGAATAGGTCTCTAATATTTGCTCCTTTTCCAGCCCAGAATTCCAACTGCCGGCATTCTCCCTCTTCATGTAAACCTTGTAAAATAAGAGAAAAAGGTATAAGTATTCTGACATAATGAGTAATAACAGCCCATAATGCAATAAATATCAATATCAAAGCATGATGCAAAATTGACGTATCAGCCAGCATACTAGAAATGGCTCTTACCCCCGAGGAAGAAATTCACAGCACTCAAGCACATGACGGTTCACTACAATCATATGCCAAGCCGACTAAGGATTTCTCTAAGGATCAAAACGGTACGCTGAGGTGTCACAACCCTAGATCAGCCTTTGCTTGTCTTTGCTTCATCATCATGTTTAAATTTGAAATGAAATATGAATTGAAGAATTTGCAAAGCCTCTGCAATCATTTTTGAAAATGATCAAGACAAAAATTGCCTCAAATAAGTCCAAGAAAATGTAGTGGCAGGTGACACGATACTTTTTTGGAAAGATAAATGGAAGACTGAGGTTTTTCAAGACAAGTACCCGAGAGCTTTCTCTTTTGCCAGGGAACCAGATATCTCAGTGAGGCATCTTTTGTATTCAGATCGATTGGGTGATGTGTTCCACCTGCCTCTATCTATGGAGGCTAGGAGTGAGGTTGCTGGGCTGCAGTTAGAGACCATGGACACTTTGCTAGCTCATGGCAGGGATGTGTGGTCTTATGTTTGGGGGGGGGGGAGATGCGTTTCAATCCTTGCAATACTATGCCCACTGTTTCAGCCAGGTGCAAGTTGATGAGGCATTCGGTTGGATCTGGAAAACCAAATGTACAGTGCAGTGGAAAGTGTTTTTGTGGTTGCTGATGGCCGATAGATTGAACCCTAGAAATATGCTCAGGAGAAGACATTACAAAGTCCAGAACGATGATTACACCTGCCTTCTATGCCACCACCCGCCCAAGGAAGACTTGGTACACCTCTTTTTTACCTGCCCCTTCAGTCAGAGATGCTGGGATTCTTTGGGGATACAATGGCCAAATGACACTAGTTGGATGAGAATGCTGCATGAGGGCAAATCCAGATGGGCGCGGCCGATGTTCTTGGAAGTTTTTGTAGTGGCAGCCTGGGGGATCTGGAAGGAGAGGAATGATAAACACTTCAGAGGAATCCAGCCTTCGTTTGAATCTTGGAGGAACAGATTCAAGCTGGACTTTGCCATGTTGGTTCATAGATCAAAGTAAGAGCAGGGCCCTTACATCTTATCCATAGCTAGCTCGCTTTGATTTTATCTTTTTTGTGTTAGTCCCTATACCTAACCCCCCCTCCAGTCACTATGTAATATGTAAAGTTCTGGACACTCTAACCCCCTAACTTTATTTTATTAATACAAAAGGCAATGAGAGAATCTCACTGTCATCACTTCTCAAAAAAGTCCAAGAAAATGTTCCTGATTCTCTCTAAAAATATTGGCCACAGATAAAATTCAAGTCAATAATTTTAAGAGCTTGGAAATAATTATTTTGGGCATTTGAGCCAACCCAATAATTATTTGTATTGCATCTATATTTATTATATAGAAAATATAAGTTCAATAATTTTGAAAATTGTTGTGTGACTTTGGATAAGACCACTTAGTTCACACAATTATTTTCATGAAGTTTTAAATTGGTTTGGTATATTTACTAAATCAGAAACAAACTATAGAAAAGAAAAACAGAAGAAAAAAAAATAAACAGAAACTTACCTGAGGCCCACTTACCTGGTGGCCCAGCAGAATCGGTCCAGCCCACCAGGGGGGCCTTGGTCTTCTTCCACCTCTGCTAGTAGGCAGAGGCGTGTTGACACGCGCACGATCGCCGTGGCCTCCTCCCTGCCTGCTTCCCCTCCCCGGCTCTTCTGAACGCGCTACGGAGACGCCCCAGACCTTCTCCCCCTGTTCCCCTCACAGCTCTCCCTCCTCCTTCTCTGCTCACCCTCCCGAGAGCCACCGTAGCACACCATCACCGCCGTGTGCTGCCACCGTGACCACTAAGCCCGCCCGTCCTCCCCACCGTGAACCTAACCTCCGCCGTGACGCTGCACGTCGACCGGAAGAACAAAACAAGCCCGGGAGCCTCTCAACCTCGCCATCACCGTTGTCCTCGTCCTCGGAAGCCGACCACCGCCGTCGTTGATTTGCAGCAACCCGCTTGTCCCCGACCTCGCCCTTGCGCTTGTTGGACTCGCCGTGAGCTCCTCTTTCTCCTCCCCCTAACCTCGTTGCTCTGCTCGTCCTCTAGCTAGCGCTGCCGCCATGGCCTAAGCTTCACCACGGCCGGCCATGTCACCGTCGTTGCTGCAGACGCTGTAGCTTGTGCCTGGGCACGTCATGGTGCTCGGTTTGCTCCTAGGAGACGACCCCAATCACTAGCTGACCCTGTCATGCACCAGAAGATCGAACCCGCGCGTGTCCGAACTCCGACCGCCGCCTCCGTCGCTGCTACCGTCGCTGTGGGCCTCCCCTCACCTAGCCACCTACCCTGTTGGACGCGGCGCACTCTCAACATTCCAATGAGCCGAACCCCGCCTCAAACCGTGGGCTGTAGCGAAATCCCGATGACCTCCGCCGTGTTTTTGGTCATCGCCGGCCAACCTCCGGCGAGGTCGACGTGGCACATTTAATTAGCAGCTAATCACCCGCTAACCAACCCCCTAAGCCACTGACACCTGGGCCCCATGCTCTAACTAACCCCAGCTTTATTCCCGCTTAGTTTTAGTTAATCACAATGGCCCCACGCGTCAGCGTTGACCATGCTGACGTGGCCGGTGACCTGGCCCACCTGTCAGCGACCTCTATGTCACTGAGTGTGGCCCCCACACGTCAGATTTGACCTGGCCGACTCTGTTGACCAACTGACGTCAGCATGACCTAGTGCTGACGCAATAAAGCTTTTCTGGCGTTTAATTAATTCTGAAAATTTCAGAAAATGCCCAAAACTTCTAAAATTCATAGAAATTAATCTATAACTCAGAATGAAATAAGTTATATACGAAAAATGATCAGAAAAATCCAATCTATCCATCTGCACTGGTTTTATGCATGTTAAAGCAACTTAAACCTGTTGTTTATATCAAAACAAGATAATGCACTTTATAAATTCATAGTTTGAGTTTGGACTTGAACCTTGGGTTCAAAATAACTCAAACCCATGTGGTTGTAGTTGCATTAGGCCAACACACTCATATTGCCATGTCATGATCATACATCATATTGTGCATTGCATTGATTGTGTTCCTTCTCTGTTGCCGGTGGTTGTTCCCTCTCAATAGACGTGTTTCGACAATGTGATCGATGACACCGATGAAGAACTATACTATATTCTGAAGTCCCAGGCAAGCAAACCCCCCTTGTTCATTCCGATACAATCCCCCCTCTCGCTTCTGCTCTCTTTTACTACATTAGGAAAACAACGACATATCTGTTACTTGCTGTGGTAGTTGAACCCCCTTTTCCTATGCATGACCTGTCATTGCCACAGTAAATAGATGAAACCCACTTGCATGAGTAGGAATTGGTTGAGCCTTGATGTGCCTACTCTTTCATGCTTGTTTGTCATGGCAGCTACTGATTAGACTTGAGTTAGGTCTGATTCATCGGGGATGAATTGGAATGGTGATGAACATGTCCTACTGTGTATGAGTGTAGGATCGAAAGTATGTCTAGAGGGGGGGTGATTAGACTATTTGACCAAATAAAACTTATCCTTTTCCAAATTTTAGTCTTTGGCAGATTTTAGCTATCTTAGCACAAGTCAAGCAATCTTAACACAATTCAAGCAAGCATGCAAAGAGTATATGAGCAGCGGAAAGTGAAGCATGCAACTTGCAAGAATGTAAAGGAAAAGGTTTGGAGAATTCAAACACAATTGGAGACACAGATGTTTTTGTCGTGGTTCTGATAGGTGGTGCTATCGTACATCCACGTTGATGGAAACTTCAACCCATGAAGGGTAAAGGTTGCGCGAGTCCACGGAGGGCTCCACCCACGAAGGGTCCACGAAGAAGCAACCTTGTCTATCCCACCATGGCCGTTGCCCACGAAGGACTTGCCTCACTAGCGGTAGATCTTCACGAAGTAGGCGATCTCCTTGCCCTTACAAACTCCTTGGTTCAACTCCACAATCTTGTCGGAGGCTCCCAAGTGACACCTAGCCAATCTAGGAGACACCACTCTCCAAGAAGTAACAAACGGTGTGTTGATGATGAACTCCTTGCTCTTGTGCTTCAAATGATAGTCTCCCCAACACTCAACTCTCTCTCACAGGATTTGGATTTGGTGGAAAGAAGATTTAGTGGAAAGAAACTTGGGGAAGGCTAGTGATCAAGATTCATATGGTAGAAATGGAATATCTTGGCCTCAACACATGAGTAGGTGGTTCTCTCTCAGAAACAGCAAGTTGGAAGTGTAGGTTTGTTCTGATGGCTCTCTCCACGAATGAAGAGTGGGTGGAGGGGTATATATAGCATCCACACAAAATCTAACCATTACACACAACTTGCCAAACTCGGTGGGACCGAATTGATAAACTCGGTCGGACCGATTCAACAAATCTAGTGACCTTAGGATATTCGGTGGGACCGACATGCAACTCGGTAGAACCGATATGGTTAGGGTTAGGGCATAACGTAATCTCGGTGAGACTGATTACACAAACTCGGTGAGACCGATTTTGGTAATAAGCTAACCAGAGAGTTGGTCAGGTAAACTCGATGGGACCGGTTCGCTCATTTTGGTGGGACTGAAATGTTACAAAAAGGAAACAGGGAGTTTACATTGCAATCTCGGTGGGACCGATCGCTCATCTCGGTGGTACCGAAACATTACGAAGGGAAACAGAGAGATTACAATCCCATCTCGGTGAGACCGAGATCCCTATCGGTGAGACTGATTTGCCTAGGGTTTGTGGTAGTGGCTATGACATCTGAACTCGGTGGCGCCGGGTAAAAAGAATCGGTAGGGCCGAGTTTGACTTTTGGTTTAGGTCATATGTGGATGTGAGAAAGTAGTTGAGGGTTTTGGAGCATATCACTAAGCACTGTGGAGCAACAAACTCATTAAGCAACACGTCATCCCTCCTTGATAGTATTGGCTTTTCCTATAGACTCAATGTGATCTTGGATCACTAAAATATAAAATGTAGAGTCTTGAGCTTTTGAGCTTGAGCCAATCCTTTTATTCTTAGCATTTTGAGGGATCCACTTTTCTCATCCATGCCATGCCATTCATTGAGCTTTTCCTGAAATGTTCATCTTGGAATGATGTTAGCTCAATGAGCTATATGTTGTTAGGAATTACCAAAACCACCTAGGGATAGTTGCACTTTCAATCTCCCCCTTTTTGGTAATTGATGACAACATATAGATCAAAGCTTCGATAAATGATAATAAGAATGAAAAACATTGTCGCTTTGAGACGTATGTGATAAGCAAGAGCTCCCCCTAAATTTGTGCATAGTTTAAGATTTGCTTTGGACTGCAAATGCACAAAGAGTTAGGCTCATGGGTTACTCTTCCATGTCACATACATCTTGGTGGAGTGCTCCAAATGATAATGATTGAATGCATGCACTCATCACCAAGCAAAGTGAATGATCATATAGAGATAAAAGGATAATGTCATCCAACAAGCATAAATGTAGCATATGATCAAACACAAGATCATCCAAGTATCACACAGACATAAAGTATCTAAAACAAGCAAATAAAGTTTAACCACCAAAGCAAGACAGAACAAAAAGCAACACTCTCTCTCGAAGCCTATGATCTATACATTTTTCTCCCCCTTTGGCAGCAAGTTACCAAAAAGTTCATAGAAAATGCATAGCACTAAGTCGTCTATTAGGCTTGATCTTCAGGTGGTGGTGGTGTAGAGAAGGCTCCTTGGACGAAGACTTCAGTAGATGTGGATGGAGCTGGAGGTGTAGGTGCTGGAGCTGGTTGCACTGGAGCTGTAGCTGGTGCAGATGAAGTGGCTCTTGTGTCTTTCACAGGCACTGCAGCTGATCTCTGAGCTCTAGGCACTCTGGCAAATGCATCAGTGGTTGTCTTGCCCTTCCTCTCCTGCATATCATCCTGAAGCTGCTCAACAACAGACTGGATCTCAGTTACCTTCACATCCAAGTCATAGAACTTCTGCTCCATGATCCTCTCCAGGCTCTCCTGGTTTTGAGTCAAGGTGGCCAGCCCCTTCTCAATCCTCAGAGTGAATGCAATCAAGTAGCCTAGCTGATCTTGTTTGCTCTTCAAAAAGTACTGAGATGCCTCTTCCATTGTTGGCATCTTGGTAGCCTTCTCTGTCCTTGCCTTCTCCTTCTTTGCTTGAGCATGCACAGAAGATGGTTCATCTTCATCCATAACCACTTGGTTGTCCTCAAAGTCTGGATAGATAGGCATGTGATCCTTGTGATGAAGTCATGTACCTAGGGTAGGGTTACTGGCCTATCCAAAGTACCCTCCCCAAGGACATCCCTTAGAAGAAGCCGTCTTTTAGTCGACCAAGAGGGACTCCACTCGACCGGCTAGAAGACACTCGACCGGCTAGAATACACTCGACCATGAAGACTCACTCGACCACCAGGAGTTCAGGATCTACTCTATATCCAAACGGTCTGTAATTAAGTAGTCTTAATGGTCATGATGACACTTTATGTAGGGTGTTACCAGTAATGCCCGACCTTAATGTACTTTAAACCCTCTGCTACGTGGGTTGGCTGGGGTCCTGGCGTCCTCTATATAAGCCACCCCCTCCACTGGTAGAAGGGTTCACACCCTTGTAACTCATATACACATAAACCAGTCGACCGCCTCCGGGCTCCGAGACGTAGGGCTATTACTTCCTCTGAGAAGGGCCTGAACTCGTAAAACGCTCGTGTGTACAACTACTACATAGCTAGGATCTTGCCTCTCCATACCTACCCCCCATTCTACTGTCAGGCTTAGAACCACGACAGTTGGCGCCCACCGTGGGGCAGGTGTCTTAGCGACTTGTTGGAGAAGTTGCAATCTTTTCGATTCCCATCATCATGGTTTTAGGTGGAGTTTTGGTTGAGGGCTGCAAGATCCGTCTCAGCATGCTCACATTCATAGCCGACGACTCTGCCTGGCTGCAGGAGGCCCCGCTCGACATGGATGCGCTCCCGATCCGCGGAGCTACGTATTTTTGTGCGTGCATCCGCGGCGTCCTTCTGCGGCAACCGTCGACTCAGTATCAGCCGGTTTTCGTGTCATCCTCCCTCCCAGCTTCCCGCCGGCGTAAGCACTCCGGTCGGTCGAGGCTTCAGCGGTGGGTGAGGCACGCAGTGGCTCGCCAGTCGACCACTGCCCAAGTCACGGCAATCGAGCCCGACGAATCTCTCTACAACCCGTTCGACCTGTCGACTGGCTCCGCAGAGACTGCATCCGAATGCGACAGCAGTGATCCGGCGGCGGAGGTCCTGATGGTCAATGGACCGCATGTTCCCCCCGGTTTTCTTGGCACCGAGGGAGGCAACGGCGGAGGCGACCCGTCGCACGACCATGAGGAGTACCGCCCCGAGCCCCTCGACTCACAGCAGAGGGAAGAGCTTCGCCGCCGGAACATGTATGCGCTTCATACTCCGATCGTTGGAGAAACCCCTGAGGCTCGCGCCTTAGAGGACGCGCGCTTGGCCAACCTGGCTGAGCGCACTCGACTGGAGAACCTTCAGCGGGCACTCGACGAGCGCGCGCGACAACGGATTCCAGACTCCAGTCGACGCCAACTCTTTAAACCTCCGACTCAGGTATACCGCACTCCAATCCAGAATTTAGCAGCTGCAACACGTATAGCAGAGTCGATTCAGCCTTCCCAGTCAGAGGCTGGCAGAGGCTTGATGCAGATCAGGGATTTGCTCCGGGCAGCTGGAGATCAGAATTCAGCTATGTCGCAGTCGCGGAACAGGATCCATAGCAGGTCCGTGGCGGCGAATACAGTCCAGTCGGCTCATAGCCCCAGATCGCCCCCGAGGCGTGAAGGGCGTGGTGACCGACACGATCAGTACATGAACTATGAGCAGGATGATCGCCGAGTCGATCGCAACGATTGACGTTGAGTGCTCACTCCTCCCCGGAGGGGTGGATCATATGTGCCTCGGCAGCAAGATGACAGACGCCAGTACAGTGGCGGACGAAGAATTCCAGTCGACCCTAGAGAACCAGGCTTTGACGCGAGATCCATCATTGTTCAGGGTCTGGTCGACTGGAACAGAGCCCACAGAGAGGGTAATGACAGAGACATACCCACCAGCAGCCGAGTACATGTCTTCGGACCAGAGTGCTTCAGCAGAGCCATCAGAGCCGCGGTTATTCCTCCCAACTTCAGGTTGGCGACTGGAGTCAGCAAGTTCAACGGTGAGTCCAAGCCCGACACTTGGCTTGAGGACTACCGAGTGGCTGTTCAGATCGGCGATGGAAATGACGAGGTGGCCATGAAGCATCTGCCCCTCATGTTGGAAGGATCAGCCAGGGCATGGTTGAATCAGTTGATGCCCAGCAACATCTACACATGGGAGGACCTCTCCCGAGTGTTTGTCAGGACATTTGAAGGAACGTGCAAGCGGCCAGCAGGATTGATAGAGCTGCAATCTTGTGTACAGAAGTCGAATGAGACTCTGAGGGATTACATCCAGAGATGGATCACACTGTATCATACAGTGGAAAATGTGTCCGATCACCAGGCAGTCTGCGCCTTCAAAGAGGGCGTCAAGAACAGAGAGCTAAGCCTGAAATTCGGTCGAACCAGAGACATGTCTCTGAGTCGAATGATGGAAATAGCCACCAAATATGCCAATGGTGAGGAAGAGGATCGGCTCCGGAGCGGTAAACACAAGTCAGTCACCCAGGACACCGGAGGTGGAAATTCTAGTCGGAAGCAAAAGCGTAAAGCTGAGCCAGCCGCACCTGGAGAAGCCTTGGCCCTGAACCAAGGAAAATTCAAAGGGAAACCCAAGGGGCCTTGGAACCCCAAGAAGGTAAAAGATAAGGAAGGAAATGAGGTGTTGGATTTGCCATGTCACATTCACACCAAGAAAGACAAAGAGGGTAATTTCATCTATTCGAAGAATACCACTCGGCAATGTCGACTCGTGATACAGCAGTTCCAAGGGAAGCAGTCCAAAGACAAAGAAAAAGAGTCGGACAAAGTTGAGGACAAGGAGGATAGTGACGAAGAATATCCGCAGGTCAATTCCACCTTGATTATTTTTGCCGATGTTGAAAGCAAAAACCGATTGAAAGTTATAAACCGAGAGGTGAACATGGCTGCTCCGTCAACACCCAATTACCTGAAGTGGTCTTAGACTGCCATTACGTTCGGCCAATCTGATCACCCCATGCACATAGTCACCCCTGGGAGGCAAGCGTTGGTAGTCGATCCGGTCGTAGAGGGCACTCGACTGACCAAAGTGTTAATGGATGGCGGTAGCAGTTTGAATATACTGTATGCTAAGACACTGAAAGGGATGGGCATTCTGATGTCCAGGCTGAGCACAAGCTACATGAGTTTTTATGGAGTCATCCCTGGCAAGAAGGCCGCATCACTCGGCCAGATTGCTCTTGATGTAGTTTTCGGCGATTCAAAGAATTTCCGCAAAGAGAAGCTGACATTTGAGGTTGTGGACTTCCAGAGTGCCTATCATGCAATTTTGGGCAGACCAGCGTATGCACGATTTATGGCTCGACCTTGTTACGTGTACCTCAAGCTAAAAATGCCAGGCCCTAAAGGCGTGATCACTGTCACTGGTAACCGGAAGAAGGCAGAAGAGTGCTTCCAGAAGGGCTCAAAGATTGCCGATGCTCAGATGGTGGCAGAAGAGTGGCAGGAATACCAAAGGAACGCAGACCCGAGTGATTTATTGTGAGCCAAGAAGCCTGCCACAGAATCAGCGTTTCAGTCGTCCGGTGAGAGAAAGCCCGTTCACATCCACCCGACCGACCCAAACGCTGCTCCGACTCATATCTCCACAACACTCGACCCCAAATAGGAAGAAGCGCTCATCCAGGTCCTCCGTGAGAATTGGGACATCTTCGCATGGAAACCTTCTGACATGCCGGGTGTACCCAGGGGACTGGCTGAGCATCATCTACGAGTCGACTCGAAGGCAAAACTTGTGAAGGAACATCTGCAACGGTCCGTCGTCCAGAAAAGAAAGGCCATTGGCGAAGAAGTGGCTCGGCTCCTAGCAGCAGAGTTTATCCGAGAGATTTACCACTCCGAGTGGCTCGCCAATGTCGTCATGGTCCCCAAAAAGGACAATTCTCTTCGCATGTGCATCGATTTCAAGCATATCAATCGGGCCTGCCCGAAAGATCATTTCCCTCTTCCCCGCATCGACCAAATAGTCGACTCAACTGCGGGATGTGAGCGACTTTCTTTCTTGGACGCTTATTCCGGGTACCATCAGATCCGTCTGTTTGGACCCGATGAGATCAAAACGGCTTTCATCACCCCATTCGGGTGCTTCTGTTATGTCACCATGCCATTCGGCCTCAAGAATGCTGGAGCCATGTTCATGAGGATGATTCAGAAGTGTTTGGTCACTCAAATCAGTAGAATGTGGAAGCATACATGGATGACATTATGGTCAAGTCACGGAAAGGTTCCGACCTGCTGACTGACCTAGCTGAAACATTTGCAAACCTCAGGAGGTACGATATCAAGCTTAATCCATCAAAATGCACATTCGGAGTTCCTGGCGGAAAGTTGCTCGGTTTTCTCGTTTCCGAACGGGGAATCGATGCTAACCCAGAAAAAGTTGGCACTATACTCCGAATGAAACGCCCCGTACGTGTGCACGATGTCCAGAAACTTACTAGATGCTTGGCCGCATTAAGTCGATTCATCTCTTGCCTCAGTGAAAAGGCATTGCCTCTTTACCGACTGATGAAGAAGTCAGACAAGTTCGAGTGGACTCAAGAAACTGATGCAGCGTTTGCAGAGTTAAAAACCCTGCTTTCCACCCAGCCGGTGCTTGCTGCCCCAATCAGCAAAGAGCCTTTGCTGCTTTACATTGCAGCCACAGGACAAGTCGTCAGTACTGTACTTACGGTCGAGCGGGAAGAGGAAGAAAAAGCCTTCAAAGTTCAGCGCCCAGTGTATTACATTTCTAAAGTCCTGACCCCATCCAAGCAACGATACCCTCATTTTCAGAAGCTTGTGTATGGAATTTACATGACCACGAAGAAAGTTGCCCACTACTTCTCTGACCACATTATCACAGTCATCACTGACGCCCCCTTATCAGAGATTCTGCACAACAGAGACGCAACTGGTCGAGTGGCAAAATGGGCGATTGAACTTCTTCCCCTTGATATCAGATTTGAGGCAAAGAAAGCTATCAAGTCCCAAGCAATAGCAGATTTCCTCGCCGAGTGGACTGAACAGCAGTTGCCGACCCAAGTTCACTCGGAGCACTGGACTATGTTCTTCGATGGCTCCAAAATGCTGAATGGTTCTGGCGCTGGAGTGGTCTTGGTTTCCCCCCGAGGAGATAAGCTCAAATATGTACTCCAGATTCACTTTGATTCCTCCAACAATGAAGCAGAATACGAAGCACTCTTGTACGGGTTGCGTATGGCCATTTCACTCGGCGTCCGTCGCCTCATGGTCTACGGCGACTCGGACTTAGTGGTCAACCAAGTGATGAAGGAGTGGGACGTCAGAAGCCCGGCCATGACTGGATACTGCAATGCAGTCAGAAAGCTGGAGAAGAAATTCGAGGGATTAGAGCTCCATCACGTTCCCCGACTGAAAAATCAAGCAGCCGATGACTTGGCGAAGATAGGTTCCAAGAGGGAAGCCATTCCGAGTGGTGTGTTTTTGGAGCATGTTCACACACCATCGGTTCAAGAAGATCCTTTCACTGAGGAAGTCCCGCAGCCCAAAAGCGCCACAGATCCGACTGAAGTCGAGGTCCCAGCTGTGGTCGACTTGATCATGGAAGTTTTGGTCATCACTCCCGATTGGACAGTGCCCTATATCGCCTATATTTTGAGAAAAGAGCTCCCCGAGAATGAAGAAGAGGCTCGGGAGATCGTCCGCCGATCCAAAGCCTTCACCGTCATGAGGGGACAGTTATACAGAGAAAGTGCGACTGGAGTCAGCCAGAAATGCATAACACCAGAGGAAGGTCGAATGATTCTCAACGACATCCACTCGGGGACCTGTGGCCATCATGCGTCTTCTCGGACCATCGTGGCTAAAGCATACCGAGCTGGTTTTTATTGGCCCAGAGCAAATGAGATGGCGAAAGAGATAGTCGACAAATGTGAAGGATGTCAATTTTACTCCAATATGTCACACAAACCCGCCTCGGCCTTGAAGACCATTCCACTCGTCTGGCCTTTTGCTGTGTGGGGACTGGATATGGTTGGACCTCTGAGGACAGGCAGAAATGGCTACACCCATGTGTTGGTAGCAGTCGACAAGTTCACTAAGTGGATCGAGGCTAAACCCATCAAGAATTTGGACGCCGGCACCGCCGTCAGCTTCATCAGGGAGTTGGTATTCAGATATGGAGTCCCACACAGCATCATCATAGACAATGGGTCAAATTTCGACTCCGAAGAATTTAGAGCTTTCTGCACATCTCAGGGTACACGAGTCGACTATGCTTCGGTCGCTCACCCCCAGTCGAATGGACAAGCAGAACGTGCAAATGGCTTAATTCTCAAAGGGTTGAAACCCCGACTGATGTGCGACCTCAAGCACGCAGCCGGTGCATGGGTCGACGAACTTCCATCGGTGCTTTGGGGGTTAAGGACCATGCCAAACCGGTCGACTGGGAGGACTCCGTTCTTCTTGGTCTACGGAGCTGAAGCAGTCTTGCCGAGTGATCTGCTTCACAACGCACCCCGAGTCGAACTGTACACTGAAGCTGAAGCAGAGCAAGCCTGACAGGACGCGGTCGACCTTTTAGAAGAAGAAAGAGAGATGGCCTTGATCCGATCGACCATTTACCAGCAGGACTTGCGTCGCTTCCATGCCAGAAATGTGAAGAGTCAAGCTTTCCAGGAAGGAGATTTAGTTCTCCGAGTGGATCAGCAGAAACCACACAAGCTTGCTCCTACTTGGGAAGGTCCCTTCATCGTCACCAAAGTTCTCCATAATGGGGCATACCGCCTTTACAATGCCGAGCACCAGATTGACGAGCCCAGAGCATGGAACGCGGACTTACTCTGCCCCTTTTATACTTAAGTTGTTCACTCGGATGAGTTGTAATAAAAAGTACTCCTGTAGTGTATTCATCAAAGACAAAGAGTTTCATAATTTTCTTAGTGATTGTTATTGCTTTTGTTCTCATAAATCTGTCCCCCAGTGGGTGGCCTAGCTGCGAACCCATTTTGCCTAAGCTTGTAAAAATCCTACCGAGTGGTAAGCCAGCCTTCCACTCGGAGGCTTAGCTGCGAATCCGTTTCGCCTAAGTTAAAACAAAATCCTACCGAGTGGTGAGCCAGCCTCCCACTCGGAGGCTTAGCTGCAGTCCAAGTACTCGCCTAAGTAAACAAATCCTACCGAGTGGGGTGAGCCAGTCTCCACTCGGAGGCTTAGCTGCGGACCGTTTCGCCTAAGTTAAAACCAAAATCCTACCGAATGGTTGAGCCAGTCTCCCCACTTGGAGGCTTAGCTGCAGTCCAAATCACTCGCCTAAGTTTTTTGAAACCAATCCTACCGAGTGATAAGCCTGTCTTCCACTCGGAGTGCTTAGCTGGCAACCTTGTGGTTCGCCTAAGAATACAAGACCATTGGTACGCTTCGCAAAGGAGGACGAGGCGCCGGTCGACCCCCGCTCCTCCTTCCCGAGCTACATCACAACACCAACGGTGCGTCCCGCAAGGAGGACGAAGCGCAGGTCGACTGCTACCTTCTCCTCCAAAACCGTGGCCACGAAAATCCTACCCGAGTGGAGAGCAAAACCTCCCACTCGGGGGCTTAAGCTTGCGGCCCCAGTGCTTCGGCCTAAGTTCTAAACAATCCTGCCGAGGTGGAGAGCAAACCTCCCACTCAGGAGCTTAGCTGCAGCCCAGTGCTCACCTACAGTTCCTAAAATCCTGCCGAGTGGAGAGCAACCTCTCACTCGAAGGCTTAGCTGCAGCCAAGTACTCGCCTAAGTAAACAAAATCCTACCGAGTGGTAAGCCAGCCTTCCACTCGGAGGGCTTAGCTGCAGCTCAGTGCTGCCTAAGTTTCTAAAAAATCCTCCGAGTGGAGAGCGAACCTCCACTCGAGAGCTTAGCTGCAGCCCAGTGCTCGCCTAAGTTTTTGAAAATCCTACCGAGTGGAGAGCAAACCTCCCACTCGGGGGCTTAGCTGCAGCCCAGTGCTCGCCTAAGTTTCTAAAAAATCCTATCGAGTGGAGAGCAAACCTCCCACTCGGGGGCTTAGCTGCAGCCCAGTGCTCGCCTAAGTTTCTAAAAAATCCTACCGAGTGGTGAGCCAGCCTCCCACTCGGAGGCTTAGCTGCAGTCCAAGTACTCGCCTAAGTAAACAAAATCCTACCGAGTGGTAAGCCAGCCTTCCACTCGGGGGCTTAGCTGCAGCCCAGTGCTCGCCTAAGTTTCTATAATCTTTCCGAGTGGAGAACAAGTTTCTCA
The DNA here is from genome assembly GCF_018294505.1 of Triticum aestivum. Classification (NCBI taxonomy): domain Eukaryota; kingdom Viridiplantae; phylum Streptophyta; class Magnoliopsida; order Poales; family Poaceae; genus Triticum; species Triticum aestivum. The sequence goes on along the minus strand of NC_057795.1, from coordinate 208,127,122 downwards.
CTCGGAGGCTTGGTTGCAACCAAGCGCTCGCCCAAACGTGACGAGCACAAGTCGACTGCAATTTGTGCTTCACTCCTACCTGCAAAAGAGCATTTCAGATGCTAACATATATTCCAACCCAAAGGAGATAGTTGTCCAAAAGAAGCAAACGTATTTCAACGGCAAATCAAGTTTGGATAACGTCCTACGGACCCGGAAGTGCTCATGCATCAAGCCTGTTAAAGTTTGGCGGTTACAAAAATCACTCGGCATTCCGAGGCAAATTCAAATCATCAAGCATAATAGTTTTTTACCCCTCCTGCGGAGGGCTGGAAGGCGCAACGAACTCGTCCAGGTCGATCCCATCTGCAATCCTAGTGGCGGCCGCGATGAAGGTCTCCATGAAAGAACGGAAGTCATGCTTCCTAGTATTGGCCACCTTGAGAGACACCAGGTTGTCCTCTCTCGCTTCTTTGCAGTGGACGCGAACCAAGGACAGTGCGACGTCAGCACCGCACCGGGCAGAAGACTTCTTCCACTCTTGCACTCGACTTGGAATCTCGTTCAGTCGAGTCATCAGCGACTCAAGGTCATTCTGAAGCGTTTCTTCTGGCCAGAGTGATGTGTCGATGCGTGATGTAGCGGCCTTCAGTCTTGCAAGGTAATCGACCACTGTAGCAATGCGGGACTCGAGGCAGAGCACGTTCATAGCAGTTTCATCCTTCACCGGAGAATTGATGGGATCCAAGCCAGTCTCCACTCGACTAGTCTCCTCTTCAAAGTTTTGGCAGAATTCCATGGGCATGATTCAAGGATAAGCTAACACCCTTATAGCAAGTCAGTAACTACCAGTCGGAGATAAGAGGTTACCTTCGAGCATGAGGAACAACTTCTTGGCGAGTCCTCCCAGATAAAGCTCCAAGTCATTTTTCTTTCCTGCCAGTTCACCAGCTTTGTCGTCTAGGACCATATTGGCATTCCTCAGTCGAGTGACTTCTTGGTTGGCCACGTCAAGAGCGGCTTTCAGTCGAGTGTTATCTTCTTCGAGTTTGTTGACGGAAGCCAACTTCTCTTCTGCAAGCCTGGTCTTGTCTGCAGCCCTTTTTTGCGCCTCGGCAAGGTCGAGGTCCTTCTTCTTCAGAGCATCCTTCATTTTTTCTGCGAAAATCACAGTAAGATCAGATTCGGAGACAGGCAAGAAGCGAGGACAGTCGTCAAGATTCTCACTAAACATACCTTTTGCCTCCTCCTTCGCCTTTGTGAAGTTCTCTTGAACAAGCTTTTGAACAAGCTCAAGCTGGATATACTTGTTCTCCAATTCGGTGTAACGAGAAACAAGGTCACAAGATTTCTGCGAAAGTTCAATCGACAGACGTCAATGACAGATCACTTCCGAGTGACTAAAAGGAAAAATCGTACTATTTCTAAGACTACAGATGAATCTAAAACATTCAACTGTAGTCTCGGGGACTACACCCAGTGGGTGCACTCAGCGTGCCCCCACTAGTTCTATCAGCTAGACTCAGAGTCGATCAGTCGACCGGAAGCAGTTAACTAAAAAAAGAGAAGAAATTTTCAGACCATAGCCGATTGCCAGCAATCGACCATGGTCTTGGGGACTACACCCAGTGGGTGCACTCAGCGTGCCCCCACCAGTTTCGTTGTTCCACTCGACCATGGTCGAGTGGTACAAGTAAAGTGAGAAATCTCAAGACACAAAGACTATAGTCAACTGCCAGCAGTCCACTGTAGAATTGACACACCCAGTGGGTGCATGACAAATATCAAGATTTCCAGTCGATGTTCAACTAACCTGGACGTTGCTCTGGAGAGCTGAGCTCGCGTCATAAGCTGCTTGGCTGGCGGTTCGGATTGCCTTCACCTGCTCCATCATAATCCCGGCCTGGCGTATGGCTTCCTTAGCAGCGCTTGCTTGGTCCTCCGGGACATGGTAGGTGGAGAAGAGAGAAGGCGGGTCAGCACTCGACGACGAAGGGCGGGCAACCATCAACGGCTCCGCAAAGGACACGGTAGCCCGAGCAACATTGCTCCCCTCAGGAATCTGTGGTCCAGGTGCTGACGTAACCTGTGCAGCCTTGCCAACAGTCGCCTTCCTGCTCCTCCTCTACCTCAGCAGCGCTTCGTCATCATCTTCAGGAAGATTGATGACAACGTTAGGCGGAGCTGCAGAAGAAGTTCAAAATCAAAAATAAAGATTCAATCGACCGAAAGCGAAAACCGCGCAGATCATACCAGGCTGAGAAGTCGCAGCATCTTCCATTTCTTGATCCTCATGCCTGGCTGAAGTCTCAGAAGTAGCAGCACTGTGATTTGCAAATATCAGTCGGTCAGCGATTGAATCGACCAAGAATGGAAAACATGAGTTATGACCGTTACCCAGAGACAGTCGGAATCTCCATCCTCATCTTCGGTAGAGCTTTCCGTCGGTTTTGACGGGGCCGCTCGGGGTTGCTTCGACGCCTTTTTAGTCGGCGCCGGAGAAGTTGTCCGAGGACGTTTAGTCGCTAGTCTGGTATGACCTAGACTAGCTAGCCATTTGTGCATCATATTTAAATTTCATTTAAATTTGAAATGAGGATCGGTGGAACCCTCAGAATCATTTTTGAAAATGACCCAAATAAAAATTTCTCCAAAAGGGTCCAAGAAAATGCTCATGTTGCCCTCTGAAAATATTGAACAGAGATAAAAATCAAACCAATATTTTTAGGAGCTCATGGATATTTAATTTTGGCCATTTGGATTAATCCGATAATTATTTGCTTTGGATATATATTGTTATATATATTAATATATGTCCAAAAATTGTGCCTTTTGTTGAGGAGCTCTGGAATAATACCATTAGCCCCTACAAAAATTGGCATAAGCAAATAAAATGGTTTAGTATTTTTATTAAACCAAACAAATGCCAGAAAAGTAGAAAAGAAAAGAAAATTAGAAAAAAATGCCTACCTGTGCTCACCTGAGGCCTGGCACTGTGCGGCCCAGCTGGCCGGCCCAGCCGACTGGCTAGTGCCAGTCGTCCTCCACCTCCCACCAGGAGGCCAGGGGCGTGTGGCCGCAGCGTGCGCACCGCCGTGCCACCACGGCACCTGCCTGCCTGTCCTCCCCCTCGACGCCTGGACGTCCGGAACGTCGCCACGCGCTGCCCCGCACCGCTCTCACTCCCTCTCGCTCTCCCTCCTCCCTGGTTCCCTCTTCCCCGAGCGCACCCGAGCGCTGCCGCCGCCATCGCTCACCGTCGCCATGGCCACCAGCCCTCGCTAGTTGCACCAGCGTGTCCAAGAGAACCGCCTCGGCTCCGTCTTCTTCCTCGATGCCCCACGCAACCGGGGACGCACCACAGCGCCTGCACCGTCCTCGTCTTCAACCTCGGCCATCCGAGATCGTCTTCGCCGCCCTGCTCTGCTCCGGCCTTCCCCGAGCAAGCTGACCAGCCCATCGACCTCCTCGTGAGCCTCTGCTTCGAACCCCTCTCCTCCTCTTCGCGATTACGCCGTCTAGGCCTCAGTTCCGCCATGGCCGAAGCTCGCCTCCGCTCGAGCTTGTCGCCGGCGTTGCTCCGGCGACCCTTTGGCCACGCCAGTGCACCTAGCACTCTCGCCGCACCTCGTAGTGCCCCGCTAGCATTTTAGTTCGCGCGTTAGCACGCTGCAGCCGCGCCCCTGAACACAGCCGAACTCCGGCGGCCGCAAACGTGGTCGCCGACGTCGTTCTCGGCCACCCTAGCTCTGGCCGAGGGCACTGCTCGACGCGCCGCATCGCCAGCTCTTCGAAGAGCCTAAACACGCCTCGAACGGAGCCCTGTGGGTGATTTCCGCGGCGTTCCGCCGTCTCGGGCCTCGCCGGCGGCTAAACGCCGGCGAGTTGACCGGGTTAGACCCCCTGTTGACCCAGATTTGACCCGTGTGGGTCAATGACAGGAGGGGCCCGGCCCTGCTAATTTTTAGTTTAGGATTAGTTTAGCTACTAATTAACTTTGTTAACAAATGTGACACTGATAGTGGGCCCCAGCGCCACTAACTTTTAATTAGGATTAAACTAACCTCTATTAAACCCCCCTGTCACTGACGTGTGGACCCCACACGTCAGGTTTGACCCCAGCCAGCCCAGTTGACCGCTGACGTCGTGCTGACGTCATGTTGGCGCAATAATATGATTTCTGGATTTAAATTTAATCAGAAAATTCCAGAAATTGTTTTAAACTTCAAAAATCCATAACAATTCAACCGTAGCTCAGATTAAAATAATTTATATATGAAAAATTATCAAAAAAATGCAATCTTTCCATCTGTACTAGTTTCATGCATGACAAACCAACTTATACATGCTGAATATGGGAAAACACATTATGGCATATATAAGAGCTTACTTTGGAGATGCATTTGAGCTTATGGTTCAAATGGACTTCAAACCAAATGTTTTCTAGTTGCATTAGCTCAAACAACATCACATCTTCATGCCATGTTCATGCATCATATTGTTGCATATGTTTGTGTATTGATTGCCGGCACCGTTCCTTCTCGATAGGTCTTGCTCCGGAGACCGTTCCAGAGTACCTGTCTGTGAAGCAGTGCCTCCTCTGTTGATTTACCAGGCAAGCAACCCCCCCTTGTTCATTTCGATAAAACCCTACTCTCTCGCTCCTGCTCTCAGTTATTGCATTAGGACAACAACGATTCATCTGCTACTTTGTGCTGCGGTAGTTGAACCCATTCCTCAGCATGACCTGTCATTGCCACAGTAAATAGTTGAAACCCACTAGCATGTGTAGGAGTTGATTGAAGCCACTGATGTGTTCCTACCATGCTATGCCTGCTATTGCTTAGAGTTGTGTCAGGTCTGATTCATTGGGAATGAATTGGGGTGTCACGATATGTTCTGATGCTGAGAGTGAAGTGTGTGAACACGATTTGGTAAAGGTAGCGGTGAGAGGCCATGTAGGAGTACATGGTGGGTTGTCTCATTGGAACCGTCCTTAAGCACTGAGTTCTATGTATGTTGTCCAATGACTCGATACTACCACACATTGGGTTCCGGTAACTCGACCCCTCTCGACTTATTAGCCAACTTGATCTCTGTCCAGGAGTCGCAACTAGTTTCTGGTGTTTGTAGGTAGTGCTATTTTTCTACCAAGTGGCACCCGGCAGGGTGGGCTTGGGACAGACTAGGCACACGTGGCACGGTGTACCAAGTGGCACCCGGATGGTGGGCTTGGGAACCCTGCTCACATCGTTTGGGGCCGTGAGCGACACCCCGGCCGGATCTCCTTGCGGATGGAACCCGAATAGGCGATAAACCTAGGCTAGAGTCTTGTGTGGTTAGTCAGGTCGTGGCCGACACCCTCGCCAGGCTTCTGCTTGAAGGTTGCCGAGATACATGACGTGTACATGGCGGTAAGTGGCGAGAGCGTGTGTGAAGAAGTACACCCCTGCAGGGTTAACATGATCTATTCGAATAGCCGAGTCCGCGGTTATGGACTTCTTGGATGCTTACATGGTACATAGACAACTTGAAGTGGATACTCTAAAATGCTCAAGACAAGTGTGAGTGCTATGGATGGCCTTCTCGTAGGGAGACGGGGATGGATCCATAGTAGTGTATTGTGTGGTGATTAGTGGACTCGTGTGCACCATATCACCTCAAGAGTTTCTGGTAGTCGTAGAACAGGATAGCCATAGAGTCAAAGCTGGCTTGCTGCAACTAAACTCCACATTACCCCCTTGACACAAATGCATGTATGGTAGGATCTGATGTAAGTCTTGCTGAGTACCTTTGTACTCATGTTGCTCTATTTATGTTTTGCAGCGGAGACTTCGGTCTTACTAGTGTTCTCATGGACTTCGACAAGTAGCTTGTACCTCAGCTACGATCTTGATCGGACGTTGTAGATAGTCAGGCTTTCAGCCTTTTTCATTTGTAGATGTCTGTACCCAGACATGTAATGCTTCCGCTTGTTGCTTGTATGCTCTGTATGATGGGTCCTGTGACCCCTGTTTGCAATAAATGCTATGATGGCTCTTCTGAGCCTTTGTCTATATGAGTTGTTGAGTTATGCTGTGATGCCATGTTGTACAGCACATACTTGCATGTTATGCGTACGTGTAATGTGTATTGCTATGGGTGGGATCTGACTATCTAGTTGTTTATTCTTAGTAGCCTCTCTTACCGGGAAATGTCTCCTAGTGCTTCCACTGAGCCCTGGTAGCTTGCTACTGCTCCGGAACACTTAGGCAGGCCGGCATGTGTCCTTCTTCGATCCTGTGTCTGTCCCTTCGGGGAAATGTCATGCGATGAATACCGGAGTCCTGCTGGCCCGCTACAGCCCGGTTCACCGGAGTCCTGTTAGCCCAGTGCTACAGCCTGGATTCACTCGTTGATGACCGACACGTTCGATGCTGGGTCATGGATGCCTGTCCCTGTAAGTTAGTGCCACTTTGGGTTTACGACTAGCCATGTCAGCCCGGGCTCTTTATCATATGGATGCTAGCGACACCATCATATACGTGTGCCAAAATGCGCAAACAGTCCCGGGCAAAGGTAAGGCGACACCCGTGGGGATACCGTGCGTGAGGCCGCAAAGTGATATGAGGGGTTACATGCTAGATCGATGTGGCATTGAGTCGGGGTCCTGACAGCGTTGGTATCAGAGCTTGACTGCCTGTAGGATTACCAAGCCAAACTGGTCGAAGTTGAGTCTAGAAAATCTTTAGTTATGTAAGGGAATTAATTGTGGGAAGGAACGTATGGCTCTTTTTACTCCTTTACCTCATGGCCTTCTGATCTGAGTCATCCTATCTTCCCGACGGGATTAAGGAACTAGGCTTTCTCTTCCATCTATCAGGATCACGTGTTACTACTCCGTAGTTCCATAGGATTGGTTGATCAGAGTCATATCCCAGTTTTGAGTATTTCTGGTGTAGTCTGCTTAGTATGATCTCAGAACCTTGAGTATTGCTGATGAGTATGTTACCACCCCATTTTTAGTAGGATGTCTCATTCTGAGCATTTTACTGCCGTTATGCTGCCGGAATTTCCCTAGGAGTTCGAGTGATACTAATCCCTTGTCCTACATTCTATAGCCTATAGATTGATGCTGATTCCGTCCTTGGTTTCGTTTCTCAGGATGTCATCAAGTTCTATTATTCGTAGCCAGAACCATGAAGATGGTAGGAATGAGGATCCTTCCGACCCGCCTTCGTTGACAGAGTTCATGTTAGAGATGGAGAGGAACAAGCGGGAGTCTAACCGTTTGTTGGCACGTATCGAGGAGAACACCGCACATCAGTTCAAAGGGTCTGCTACCATTCATGACTTCATTCGCCTGCACCCACCTACCTTTCATCATTCCATCGAGCCACTCGATGCAGATGACTGGCTCCGTAGCATCACTCATAAGCTGCGTTCCGCGAACGTAGCTGAAGATGACAAGGTCACTTATGCCACATATCACCTGGAAGGTCCTGCTAGTCTTTGGTGGCAGAACTATGAGGCCATGCTTCCAGCTAGCCAGATTCCTACCTGGAAGGATTTCACCGAGTCCTTTCGCGAGCATCACATTCCCCAGGCCCTCCTTGATCGCAAGAGAGAAGAGTTCTGCAGTTTCACCCAGAGTAACATGGCTGTTGATGCTTATAGCAGAGAGTTCGAGAACCTTGCCCGTTATGCCACAGAAGAAGTGTCCACGGACGCCAAGAAGCAGGCTAGGTTCCGGAAGGGTCTCAACCCCAAGTTGCGTCGTGATCTCCACCTGCATCATTGTGATACATTCCAAGCCCTTGTGAACAAGGCCATCAATGCAGAGACAGCTCAGCTCACTTACGAGGAGTCTCGTAAGCACACCCGTAATTTGGGATCTTCCTCTGGCTCTAGTTCCCAGAAGCGCCGGATTTGGGTTCCAAACTCTGCTCTTCCTTCCGGATATACACCGAGGCCATCCTATGTGGTGCCTTCCCTTGCTCAGTCATATGTTCCACCCAGGCCTACTGGCAGACCGCTTGTCAGTGCGGGTCCACGTCCAACCTCAGGGACTTGCTTCACATGCGGGAAGCCAGGGCACTATGCACATGACTGCTCTCAGACTAGTTATGCTCCACCCCAGGCCGAGAAGACTGTTGGCTGTGTTAAGCCATCACGCAAGATGATCGGTGTCAAGTCAGCCCCCACTGAACATGGACGTGTGCATCACGTCTCAGCTAAAGACGCTCATGATGATCCGGATGTCGTTCTTGGTACACTCCTTGTCAATTGTCACCCAGCATCAGTTCTATTCGATACTGGAGCATCTCACTCCTTCATTTCGGAAAGCTATGCTAACTTGCACAATCTGTCATTTTGTGATATGCCAACCCCGCTAGTCATCCAAACTCCTGGATCCAAATGGCAAACCTCTAGTGTAAGCCATGGTAATGAAATCCTTGTTGACAGACTTGTATTCCTTGCATCACTTGTAGCCCTCAAGTCCTCAGATATTAACATCATCTTGGGTATGGACTGGATGACAGCTCATCATGCCAAGATTGATTGTTACACAAGATCTGTTCAGCTTACACACCCATCTGGCAAGATAGTCACCGTCTCCACTAGAGTTGCAAAGCGTCAGCTCTATTCTCTTAATGCCAGCCCTCTTCCAGACCTTGAAGATATCCCGGTAGTCCGTGACTTTCCGGATGTCTTTCCAGAGGAACTGCCAGGTGTTCCACCTGACAGAGATGTAGAGTTCGTCATAGATCTTATCCCAGGAACAGCTCCAATCTCCCGGAGACCTTACAAGATGGCACCCTTAGAACTAGCCGAGCTTAAGAAACAACTTGATGAGTCCTTGCAAAAGGGTTTCATCCGTCCTAGTTCTTCTCCTTGGGCTTGCCCCGTCCTCTTCGTCAAGAAGAAGACGGTACGGACCGGATGGTTGTAGATTATCGTCCCGTTAATTTGGTCACGATAAAGAACAAGTATCCGCTCCCCAGGATCAACGACCTGTATGATCAGCTCGCTGGATCCTCAGTCTTCTCCAAGATGGATTTGAGGTTAGGATACCACCAAATCAAGATCAGAAACGGGGACATTCCCAAGACAGCCTTTGTCACTCGTTATGGTCAGTACGAGTACACCGTCATGTCCTTTCGGCCTAACCAACGCCCCAGCCACATTCTCCCGCTTGATGAACTCGATCTTCATGGAGTACTTAGATAAGTTCGTCGTGGTTTACCTCGATGATATTCTTATTTACTCGAAGAACGAGGAAGAGCATGCCGAACATCTTAGACTTGTGTTAGAAAAACTCAGAGAGCACCGCCTTTATGCCAAGTTCTCCAAGTGTGAATTTTGGTTGCCAGAAGTGACCTACCTAGGCCACGTAATCTCTGGTAAGGGCATTGCTGTCAATCCCGAGAGAGTTCAGGCTGTTCTCGATTGGACTCCACCTGAAACCGTTAAACAAGTTAGGAGTTTCCTTGGTCTAGCCAGCTATTGTCGCCGCTTTGTTGAAAACTTCTCCAAAGTAGCCAAACCCCTCACGGAACTTCTCAAGAAAGATAAAAAGTTTGAGTGGTCCCCACAGTGTGAGTACAGTTTTCAGGAACTGAAAAGGCGCCTGACTTCTGCTCCCATACTTGTGCCACCGGATTTCACTAAAGACTTTATTATCTACTGCGACGCCTCACGACAGGGACTAGGTTGCATTCTTATGCAGGATCGTCATGTGATTGCCTATGCATCTCGACAGTTGCATCCACATGAGGAGAATTATCCTACACATGATCTAGAGCTTGCAGCCGTAGTCTATGCACTCAAGACCTGGCGACATTACCTTCTTGGTAAACGTTGCGAGATCTACACCGATCACCAGAGTCTCAAGTATATCTTCACCCAACCGGATCTGAACCTTAGGCAAAGACGTTGGTTGGAGTTGATCACAGATTATGATCTAGGGATTACCTACACCCCAGGCAAAGCCAATGTCATGGCTGATGCTCTAAGCCGTAAATCCTATTGCAACAATCTCATGTTGCAGCAAGGCCAACCACTTCTCCATGAGGAATTCTGTAAGCTTAATCTTCACATTGCTCCTCACGGATTCCTTTCTACCTTGGTGGCGAAACCTACCCTTGTGGATCTTATCATAGAAGCCCAGAAGCATGATACGGGGATTACCCGGATCAAGAGAAACATTGCCAAGGGTATTGCTGGTAGTTTCTCTATAGATGATCGAGGTGTTGTTTTCTTTGGGAACCGCCTGGTGGTCCCCAAGAAGCAACATCTTCGACAATTGATTCTTAAGGAGGCGCATGAATCTCCTCTCACAATTCATCCCGGTAGTACTAAGATGTATCAGGATCTACGCCAGAGGTTCTGGTGGACTAGGATGAAGAGAGAAATCGCTGAGTTCATTGCTAAATGTGACGTTTGTCGTCGCGTTAAGGCAGAGCATCAAAGGCCTGCTGGCACCCTTCAGCCTTTAGCTATTCCTGAGTGGAAATGGGATAAAGTTGGTATGGACTTCATCACCGGCTTTCCCAGGACCAAGAAAGGGAATAACGCTATCTTCATAGTCGTTGATCGTCTTTCCAAAGTGGCTCACTTCCTTCCTGTTCGGGAAAGTATCACTGCTAGTCAGCTTGCTGACTTATATATTTCTCGAATAGTGTCACTTCATGGTGTTCCCTAGAGATCAATTCAGACCGTGGCAGTCTTTTCACTTCTCATTTCTGGGAGAGTTTCCAAACTGCCATGGGAACCCATCTTTCCTTCAGTACCGCTTTCCACCCTCAGTCGAGTGGTCAGGTGGAACGGGTCAATCAAATTCTCGAAGACATGCTCAGAGCTTGTGTTATCTCATTCGGTATGGATTGGGAGAAATGTCTTCCTTTTGCCGAGTTTGCTTATAACAATAGCTATCAATCCAGCCTCAAGAAAGCTCCTTTTGAGGTTCTCTATGGACGAAGATGTCGAACACCTTTGAACTGGTCAGAAACCGGTGAAAGACAATTCTTTGGACCGGACATGATCCAGGAGGTAGAAGAGCAAGTTCGCATCATTCGTGAGAATTTGAAAACAGCCCAGTCTCGTCAAAGAGCCAGTATGATCGTCATCATAAGGATATGACTTATGAAATTGGCGACCAAGCTTACCTTCGGGTTACTCCTTTGAAGGGTACCCATCGTTTCGGTATCAAGGGCAAGTTGGCTCCTTGTTACATTGGTCCTTTTCGTATTCTCGCTAAACGAGGAGAGGTTGCCTACCAGTTGGAACTACCCCCACATCTTTCTCGAGTTCATGATGTCTTCCACGTATCTCAACTCAGGCGTTGCTTCTCGGATCCCATCCGCGGAGTGGACCATGAAACGCTTGATCTCCAAGATAACCTCACATACCGAGAGTACCCGGTTCGTATTCTTGATCAAGCAGAGCGTGTTACCCGACGTCAGAACATCGAGTTTCTCAAAGTTCAGTGGACTCATCATTCCGAGAGAGAAGCTACTTGGGAGCGAGAAGATCGTCTTCGACTGGAGTACCCCGCTTTCTTTCCGTCAACCCTTGAATCTCGCGACGAGATTTTTTCAAGTGGGGGCGAGTTGTCACATCCCTAGTCTGGTATGACCTAGACTAGCTAGCCATTTGTGCATCATATTTAAATTTCATTTAAATTTGAAATGAGGATCGGTGGAACCCTCAGAATCATTTTTGAAAATGACCCAAATAAAAATTTCTCCAAAGGGTCCAAGAAAATGCTCATGTTGCCCTCTGAAAATATTGAACAGAGATAAAAATCAAACCAATATTTTTAGGAGCTCATGGATATTTAATTTTGGCCATTTGGATTAATCCGATAATTATTTGCTTTGGATATATATTGTTATATATATTAATATATGTCCAAAAATTGTGCCTTTTGTTGAGGAGCTCTGGAATAATACCATTAGCCCCTACAAAAATTGGCATAAGCAAATAAAATGGTTTAGTATTTTTATTAAACCAAACAAATGCCAGAAAAGTAGAAAAGAAAACAAAATTAGAAAAAATGCCTACCTGTGCTCACCTGAGGCCTGGCACTGTGCGGCCCAGCTGGCCGGCCCAGCCGACTGGCTAGTGCCAGTCGTCCTCCACCTCCCGCCAGGAGGCCAGGGGCGTGTGGCCGACGCGTGCGCACCGCCGTGCCGCCACGGCACCTGCCTGCCTGTCCTCCCCCTCGACGCCTGGACGTCCGGAACGTCGCCACGCGCTGCCCCGCACCGCTCTCACTCCCTCTCGCTCTCCCTCCTCCCTGGTTCTCTCTTCCCCGAGCGCACCCGAGCGCTGCCGCCGCCATCGCTCACCGTCGCCATGGCCACCAGCCCTCCCTAGTCGCACCAGCGTGTCCAAGAGAACCGCCTCGGCTCCGTCTTCTTCCTCGATGCCCCACGCAACCGGGGACGCACCACAGCGCCTGCACCGTCCTCGTCTTCAACCTCGGCCGTCCGAGATCGTCTTCGCCGCCCTGCTCTGCTCCGGCCTTCCCCGAGCAAGCTGACCAGCCCATCGACCTCCTCGTGAGCCTCTGCTTCGAACCCCTCTCCTCCTCCTCGCGATTACGCCGTCTAGGCCTCAGTTCCGCCATGGCCGAAGCTCGCCTCCGCTCGAGCTTGTCGCCGGCGTTGCTCCGGCGACCCTTTGGCCACGCCAGTGCACCTAGCACTCTCGCCGCACCTCGTAGTGCCCCGCTAGCGTTTTAGTTCGCGCGTTAGCACGCTGCAGCCGCGCCCCTGAACACAGCCGAACTCCGGCGGCCGCAAACGTGGTCGCCGACGTCGTTCTCGGCCACCCCAGCTCTGGCCGAGGGCACTGCTCGACGCGCCGCATCGCCAGCTCTTCGAAGAGCCTAAACACGCCTCGAACGGAGCCCTGTGGGTGATTTCCGCGGCGTTCCGCCGTCTCGGGCCTCGCCGGCGGCTAAACGCCGGCGAGTTGACCGGGTTAGACCCCCTGTTGACCCAGATTTGACCCGTGTGGGTCAATGACAGGAGGGGCCCGGCCCTGCTAATTTTTAGTTTAGGATTAGTTTAGCTACTAATTAACTTTGTTAACTAACTGTGACACTGACAGTGGGCCCCAGCGCCACTAACTCTTAATTAGGATTAAACTAACCTCTGTTAAACCCCCCTGTCACTGACGTGTGGACCCCACACGTCAGGTTTGACCCCAGCCAGCCCAGTTGACCGCTGACGTCGTGCTGACGTCATGCTGGCGCAATAATATGATTTCTGGATTTAAATTTAATCAGAAAATTCCAGAAATTGTTTTAAACTTCAAAAATCCATAACAATTCAACCGTAGCTCAGATTAAAATAATTTATATATGAAAAATTATCAGAAAAATGCAATCTTTCCATCTGTACTAGTTTCATGCATGACAAACCAACTTATACATGCTGAATATGAGAAAACACATTATGGCATATATAAGAGACTTAATTTAGAATTGCATTTGAGCTTATGGTTCAAATGGACTTCAAACCAAATGAGTTACTAGTTGCATTAGCACAAACAGCATCACATCTTCATGCCATGTTCATGCATCATATTGTTGCATATGATTGTGTTTTGATTGCCGGCACCGTTCCTTCTCGATAGGTCCTGCTCCGGAGACGTTCCAGAGTACCTGTCTATGAAGCAGTGCCTCCCTTGTTGATTTACCAGGCAAGCAAACCCCCCTTGTTCATTTCGATAAAACCCTACTCTCTCGCTCCTGCTCTCAGTTATTGCATTAGGACAACAACGATTCATCTGCTACTTTGTGCTGCGGTAGTTGAACCCATTCCTCTGCATGACCTGTCATTGCCACAGTAAATAGTTGAAACCCACTAGCATGTGTAGGAGTTGATTGAAGCCACTGATGTGTTCCTACCATGCTATGCCTGCTATTGCTTAGAGTTGTGTCAGGTCTGATTCATTGGGAATGAATTGGGGTGTCACGATATGTTCTGATGCTGAGAGTGAAGTGTGTGAACACGATTTGGTAAAGGTAGCGGTGAGAGGCCATGTAGGAGTACATGGTGGGTTGTCTCATTGGAACCGTCCTTAAGCACTGAGTTCTATGTATGTTGTCCAATGACTCGATACTACCACACATTGGGTTCCGGTAACTCGACCCCTCTCGACTTATTAGCCAACTTGATCTCTGTCCAGGAGTCGCAACTAGTTTCTGGTGTTTGTAGGTAGTGCTATTTTTCTACCAAGTGGCACCCGGCAGGGTGGGCTTGGGACAGACTAGGCACACGTGGCACGGTGTACCAAGTGGCACCCGGATGGTGGGCTTGGGAACCCTGCTCACATCGTTTGGGGCCGTGAGCGACACCCCGGCGATAAACCTGGACTAGAGTCTTGTGTGGTTAGTCAGGTCGTGGCCGACACCCTCGCCAGGCTTCCGCTTGAAGGTTGCCGAGATACATGACGTGTACATGGCGGTAAGTGGCGAGAGCGTGTGTGAAGAAGTACACCCCTGCAGGGTTAACATGATCTATTCGAATAGCCGGGTCCGCGGTTATGGACTTCTTGGATGCTTACATGGTACATAGACAACTTGAAGTGGATACTCTAAAATGCTCAAGACAAGTGTGAGTGCTATGGATGGCCTTCTCGTAGGGAGACGGGGATGAATCCATAGTAGTGTATTGTGTGGTGATTAGTGGACTCGTGTACGTTGTCTCACCTCCAGAGTTTCTGGTAGTCGTAGAACAGGATAGCCACAGAGTCAAAGCTGGCTTGCTGCAACTAAACTCCACATTACCCCCTTGACACAAATGCATGTATGCTAGGATCTGATGTAAGTCTTGCTGAGTACCTTTGTACTCATGTTGCTTTATTTATGTTTTTGCAGCGGAGACTTCGGTCTTACTAGTGTTCTCATGGACTTCGACTAGTAGCTAGTACCTCAGCTACGATCTTGATCGGATGTTGTAGATAGTCAGGCTCTTCCGCTTGTTGCTTGTATGCTCTGTATGATGGGTCTTGTGACCCCTGTTTGCAATAAATGCTATGATGGCTCTTCTGAGCCTTTATCTATATGAGTTGTTGAGTTATGCTGTGATGCCATGTTGTACAGCACATACTTGCATGTTATGCGTACGTGTAATGTGTATTGCTATGTGTGGGATCTGACTATCTAGTTGTTTATTCTTAGTAGCCTCTCTTACCGGGAAATGTCTCCTAGTGCTTCCACTGAGCCCTGGTAGCTTGCTACTGCTCCGGAACACTTAGGCAGGCCGGCATGTGTCCTTCTTCGATCCTGTGTCTGTCCCTTCGGGGAAATGTCACGCGATGAATACCAGAGTCCTGCTTGCCCTCTACAGCCCGGTTCACCGGAGTCCTGTTAGCCCAGTGCTACAACCTGGATTCACTCGTTGATGACCGACACGTTCGATGCTGGGTCATGGATGCCTGTCCCTGTAAGTTAGTGCCACTTTGGGTTTACGACTAGCCATGTCAGCCCGGGCTCTTTATCATATGGATGCTAGCGACACCATCATATACGTGTGCCAAAATGCGCAAACGGTCCCGGGCAAAGGTAAGGCGACACCCGTGGGGATACCGTGCGTGAGGCCGCAAAGTGATATGAGGGGTTACATGCTAGATCGATGTGGCATTGAGTCGGGGTCCTGACATCCGAGGATGTTTAGTCGACTGCCCAGCAGGCGCGACTCCCTTGCCATGATCAGCCGCAGGGTCGTGGGCGAGCTTGGAGCTCCTTTCGGAACGAGGAGGCGCAACTTCCTCCTCCTCGTCCTCCTCGTCAGAACCTGCGTCATCCTCACCCTCGTCGACGTCCGACTCCCACTCCTCTAGGCTTTCGCCTCCACTTCCTTCCTCTTCTTCGGCCTGCGCCTGCGCCCCGTTGGGCATCGAGTACAGCTCAGTAGTTTCCTGAAAGACAGCAAGCAAGACCAAGGTCAATCGACTGATTTACGATGAAACAAATTGGACGGAGCAATCGGAGGAAAATAATCGTACCTTGTCCACTTCATAAGACTGGTCGAGTGGAACGATCCTCCTAGCTGCCCGAGGGTTATCCTTGTTCCCCGTGATGGCAGTCATCCACCTCTCCAGTGTGGCATCGTCGACCTCCTCTGGGTGGACCCGACTGGTGTCTTCAGTACCAGAATACAGCCACATCGGGCGGCCCCGGTACTGGAGTGGTTGGATGCGCCGCCGAAGGAAAACCTCTAGAAGGTCCATGCCAGTCACGCCGTCACGAATGAACTGAACTACTCGCTCCATCAACATTTTTACCTGAGCCTTCTCCTCCAGAACTACTTTCATAGAGGAGGGCTTGTTCACTCGACTCATGGAGAAGGGAGGGAGCCCGGTCGACTGCCCTGGCGTCGACCGGTCTTGGCAGTAGAACGAGGTCGACTGCCACCCTTTGACCGACTCGGGAAGGGTCATAGCAGGGAAAGCGCTCTTACTCCTCATCTGGACCCCGAGACCCCCACACATCTGGATCACCTGAGTTCTCTCGTCATTGGGGCTGGCCTTTTTCACCGTTTGGGAACGACAAGTGAATATATGCTTGAAGAGGCCCCAGTGCGGCCGACAACTCAAGAAATTCTCACACAGAGATACAAAGGCGGAGAGATAGGCGATAGAATTTGGAGTGAAATGGTGAAGCTGAGCTCCGAAGAAATTCAGAAATCCTCGGAAGAAAAGATGCGGCGGCAAAGAAAACCCTCGATCTACATGAGTAGGCAAGAGGATGCACTCACCCTCCTGAGGTTGCGGTTGATACTCCGTCCCCGGAAGCCTCGCTGCTCCGTGCTCGATCAGCCCCTCATTGGCTAAGTCATCAAGGTCCTTCTGGGTGATGGTCAAGCGGATCCAATCTCCTTGGATCCAACCCTGCGGCAGACGAGACCGCGACGAGGATCCACCCCGACTGGGCGCTCTCCCCTTCGCTTGCGTCGTCGCCTTCTTCGCCCGCTCCAAAGCCACCGTCTTCTCCTTCACCATTGCCGCCGACGAAGCCCGAACGGAGCAGCGGTGCTGGGCAGTTGGCGAGCGCAGCAGATGAATCTGGAGACGAGGGAGGAGAAAATGAGGAGGCACTGTTCGGAAAACCTCCACCTGGTTCCTTATATGGGGTCACTTCCGAGTGGCTGACGGGTAGGCCCAGGCAATCCTGTCAAATCCCGAACAGTCGCGTACGCGATACGTGGCGAAAAAGGCGGTGCAGAGATCGAGGCGTCCCTGCCTTATCCCATCCGAGTACCGCGGCATTCTCCGCTTCGCGCACTTCCCAAAATTCGGATCCCGCTAAATCCGCTAACCAACAGGTCAACTTGTCAGACGGAAGATCTCCTGTGATCCGTCACTCGGAAATCTCCAAGTTCATAAAGTTCACTCGACAGATATAAAGAATGGATCAAGGCGACTGAAGAGAGTCGACTCCCTCGCTTAAAAGTCACTGATCCTGAACGAAAACGCCTTTGCAATACCAGAAAGCAGGTCGGAAAGATCGCCAACTCCGTCCTCACTGAAACCTCGATCCATTCGGGGGCTACTGATGAAGTCATGTACCTAGGGTAGGGTTACTGGCCTATCCAAAGTACCCTCCCCAAGGACATCCCTTAGAAGAAGCCGTCTTTTATTCGACCAAGAGGGACTCCACTCGGCCGGCTAGAAGACACTTGACCGGCTAGAAGACGCTCGACCATGAAGACTCACTCGACCACCAGGAGTTCAAGATCTACTCTGTATTCAAATGGTCTGTAATTAAGTAGTCTTAATGGTCATGATGACACTTTATGTAGGGCGTTACCAATAACGCCCGGCCTTAATGTACTTTAAACCCTCTGCTACGTGGGTTGGCTGGGGTCCTGGCGTCCTCTATATAAGCCACCCCCCTCCACTGGTAGAAGGGTTCGCACCCTTGTAACTCATATACACATAAACCAGTCGACCACCTCCGGGCTCCGAGACATAGGGCTATTACTTCCTCCGAGAAGGGCCTGGACTCGTAAAACGCTCGTGTGTACAACTACTCCATAGTTAGGATCTTGCCTCTCCATACCTACCCCCCATTCTACTGTCAGACTTAGAACCACGACACCTTGTCCAACAAGTATGTGCCTGTGCCCATCTTGGAGTTAATCAGCTCCTGGATCTGTGGGGCATACCCACAACTTCTCTTCTGGTCAGCTGCTGTCCTCTTGATAGTCTCAACTATGAGGATCATGACCTTGAACTTCTGTGGCACATCAAATAAGTGTAGCAAGTTTATTGCATGTCCTCTGATCATGTTGTGGTCACCTGACTTGGGCAAGAGAGTATGCCTGAGGATCCAGTTGATGGTTGGCAGTCCTGACAGAAGGTAATGGACTGATCCAAACTTATGTGTCTCAACTGCAGCATCTGGGATCTCCTTGTACATATGTGCCATAGTGTTATGATCCATCTTCTTCTTGGCATAGACATCCAAGTCATCTTCTTTCTCCTTAGGTGCATTGATCAGATATGCCCATTCTTCAATTGTTGATTGGTACCTAGTACCTTAAGACATCCATACTATCCTGCCATCTGGATAGAAGTGTGTTGTGGAGTAGAATTGCATTATGAGATCATCATTCCACTTTGTGAGCTTCTGCCCAACAAAGTCTGCAACTCCACAAGCACTAAAACTGTCATACACACCAGGATAGTGTTCCTCATTCTCCTTCATGTAGGTCTAGTCCACCCACCTCATGTCACACACTATAGGCTTCTTGTCCAACAACACTGTCTCATAGAAATCCTGTTGTTCCTTAGTATGGAACCTGTAGTCAATAGCAGTCCTTCTCCTGATTGCATAAGGATCAGACAACCTCCACTGTCTGGGGCCTGCATCCTTTCTCAGCTTCATGTTCTCAGCCACAGGATGGGCGTCATTATGATCTGGAATCTTTGGCTTCAACTTTCTCAAGACATGCTCTTCATCTTCTTCTTCAGCAGCAGTTTCAGGCACTGGGGCCTTGTTCTTCTCAGCAGCAGATATGTTTCTTGTATTCCTCTTTGGTGCAATCTTGGGCTTGGAGGCAGCTTTGGGTGCTTCTTTGGGCTTTGATGATGCAGCCCCTGACCTTATAGCATCACCCATAAGCTTCTGAGCCTTGGGTGCTGGTGCAACAGCCTCTTCTTCCTCTTCCTCTTCCATCATGGAATGCTTTCCAACAACTCTGGCCATGGTCTTCTTGACCCTTTCCTTCCTCTTCTTTCCTTCTGCAGTAGCCTCTTTGGGTTGAGATTCCAAAGGTACTTGAGTAGAGGCTCTGGCTTTAGACATGGGAGTTCTCTTTGCAGGTACTTTGGTCTTCATACCAGGCTTAATGGCAGCAGCTGTGCCATACTCCTTTTTGAGCACTTTCTTCTTGGAATTGGCCTCATCCTCAACTGCCACATAGTCCTCATCCTCAGATTATGAGGTTTTCTTCTTTCTGGCCCTGGTGGCAGCTTTGGGTAAGTTGCTTGGGGTGCTCCTGCTACCATCATCAGAGGTGCTAGAGGGACTAGTGCCCTCACTCATCTGAATTTGCTCCTCTTCCCTGTTCTAGCTGTCACTTTGATCAGACATGGTGCAAACACTGACTGCAGACCCTATGAATAGATATAGATGAGATAGAGTGGATGAGCATCACAAAATACAGAGGTTTTTTTGGCAAAAAAATGAGTCAAAAACTTAGTTTTAGTTTTCCACAGAAAGCATTTTGGATCAACCGATTTGCAAACTTGGTGATATCGAAGCAGCTTTTGGAACCTAAACTAGTGAACTCGGTCAGACCGAGTCGCAGTTCGGTGGCACCGAGACTGCTAGGGTTTCACAAAGTCCTGAACTCGGTCACAACAATTTGCAATTCTTGGTCAGACCGAGAATCACTTGTGCAATGGCCTTAGCCGAATCGGTGGAACCGAGTTCTACAACTCGGTGGGTCCGAGATGGTTTCGGCAGAAACCTAACCCTAAATTTTCAATTCACCTCTAATCTATGGATTGTTTTGACTGGATAGAATAGTTTCAATCGTGGCAAGATTCATGATGAACACAATGTGCTAGGAATCAGACGGGGATAGCACAGTGATCGAGTCCATACCCTAGTTCGGTGATGAACTCGCTACGACGGCGACGGCGGGGATGATTTCCGTTGACGGCGGCTGAGACCAGCGACTGGAGGCGACTGGCGATGAGGAGGATGATCCGGAGACCCTGGAGGCAGAGCGAGCTATGCGCAGGCGAAAGAGTCTAGAGAAAGTTTCCAAATTTTTGCCCATGGGTATATATAGCCCGACCCTGTCGGTGTGACCGAGTGGAACAACTCGGTGGCACCAAGATGCATAACTGTTGACAGTTACAGCAACTCGGTGTGACCGAAAAGTTCAAATCGGTTGCACCGAGATTGAAAACCTAGATCGACTTAGTGATCTCGGTATGACTGAAATGGAAGAATCGGTCAGACCGAAACGCACAAAGAAGTTTTGGAAGTTTAAGTCTATGAAGAATCGGGGACTCTGAGTGCTCCTCACACAGAGTGGTTCAAATCTGACTTGATCAAATTTTGTGATGTAGCATGAATAGAGTTTGAGACAAGAAAAGCATAGATAGCTAGAGAAGGTTCTTAGGCATTCTTGTCCATCCACTTGGCAAAAGAAAAAGAAACAACCAATCAAAGCAACAAGTGGATGTCCTTGAATGAGTAAAATATGCAACCAACATGCTCACACAATAAAATGACAAATGAAATATGTGACAAAGCATGCACAACCAATTCTAGCATCTATCAAACAATTTGCGATGACTAAGTCATCTATATATGAGTATATTGACTTAGGAGTCAAATGAGGACATTTGATCATAGGTCATACTCATCGTTTAAGCTCAAGTGGGGTTACCACTTTTACATAATGCATTGATGTGTTCACACCATTAGAGTTGCTTTGACTCAATTCTTAGAGTTAAGCTCCACCTAGATGTGAGATCCCTCCTTAGAGGGATGAACTAACCTTGGGTTTTGTCGATGATGACTTCATGTAGGTGTTGAAGATGTGGATGCTCAATGTTGATGAAGATCATTTGGAGCAATCCTTTGGAGTGAGTTGCACTTTCAATACCTACATGGGTTAGTCCCACAAGGAACAAACAAGGATATCCATAGACATAGAGTGATGCACACACAAGATGATGTCTATGAAAGCATTAGGTTACCTTGTCCCTTGTCTTACCAACAAGAGGGTTTGTGACTCCTTGAACTAGTGCAAGATGTGGAAGTTAATTGCACTTGTTGTTGCCAAAATGATATGAGTGAAATATGTTGGCGGAGTCACCCTCAAGAACTCTCTAGTTCTTCTTCTTCGGGATCCACATCATCTTGATGGGAATCCTTGGAGTTGTAGTTTTACTTGATGAATTAGAGCTTGATGTAGTCTTGGGAACCCACTTGACCAAGGCCTTAGGAGCTTCTTCAAATGCATCAATCTCCTCTTGAAGCTTGTCCTTGCCTTTTTGCTTGTGGTCTTGGGTGGAAGATCATCTTGAGCTTGTGTTCCCTTGAAGGAAGTAGGATCATACTTCTCTTGTTGAGGAACAAACTTCGTCTTGGGGTATTGATCTTCTTCCAACTCAACTCCATTGGCATTGAACTTTCGTTCAAAACCAACACCTTGGTTCTTCCAGTGCCTTCCTTGCTTGCGTACAATTTCCTCAAATTGCTTACTTCCGGTAAGGCTCTTGTAAACACCTTTCTCTATAATTCCCTTCAATAAGCTATTTTCTTGCTCAAGTGTAACTTGGCTAAGAGAATCATTAGTGGAATCAAGAGAACTACTAGAAGCAACAACATTGGATTTAGCATGATTATTGTTACTACTAGAGGAAGAATCCTTCTTGTTCTTGTTAATGGACTTGACTTGAGGCATGTAAGTAGATAAGAGCAAACGCTTGGCAATGTAAGAAGAACTTTTCTTACGGAGATCATCATTGATTGCCTTTAAGAACTCATGCTCTTGCTCAAGGTTAAGCTTTTCAAAGCATAACTTCTCATGAGTCCTTAGAAGTTCTCAATGATCTTCTAAGATAGTGTCATGAGCTAACTTAATAGTGTTTAGTTCTTTAGTTAGAAGCTCAATCTTCTCCTTATCATTGTCATTCGTTTTATCTTGATTAGCATGATTAATTGACATTTCATCATAGTATTCATCACTAGAGTTGTCAACAAGTAAATCATCATCACCTAGCAAGTCTTCTTCATCACTATTGAAATCAACATACTCGG
Organism: Triticum aestivum; assembly: GCF_018294505.1. Classification (NCBI taxonomy): domain Eukaryota; kingdom Viridiplantae; phylum Streptophyta; class Magnoliopsida; order Poales; family Poaceae; genus Triticum; species Triticum aestivum. Next base: position 208,104,858 of record NC_057795.1, on the reverse strand, counting down.
GGTGTGTTACCTTTGGGCCTTTAGCCATGAAGCATCTTCCAAGTCCTTCATTTGGTGAATCAAATATGTCGTAGGAGTTGGTTGACGCAAGTGCTAGACCGACAACACCTTCATCTTGAGTATATTCGGAGCCGGAGTGATAGCTTCTCTCGGAGTGATTGTCGGAGTCGGAGCCGGATACCCATTCACCAACATGAGCTTGATGTCTTCGTTTTCTGTAGCTCCTTGATGGATTGTCCTTCCTTTCCGAATCCTTGCTTCTCCGGGATGTTCTTTGTTCATAACGATCATCTCTCCTCCTCCTCTCTCTTGGTGGTGATTCTTCTCTTCTACTTCTCCTCTTGGGTGATTCTTCTCTTCTTTTGTAGGGTGCCATACACTCATTGGAATAGTGTCCGGGTCTCCCACAATTGTAGCAATTGCGCTCACGACTAGAAGATCTTTTGTCATTGTAGGACCTTGACTTGGGCTTCTCTCTTTTCTTCTATCCTTGTAGAACTTGTTGAAGTTCTTCACCATTAAGCTCAATTCTTCATTGAAGGTTTGTTTCTCAGTTGATGATGTAGGGGCTTCAGATGAGGCTTTGTAAGCACCACTTGACTTGTTGTGAAGTTCCTCCTTATCCTTGAGTGACATCTCATGAGCAACAATTCTTCCAGTGACTTCCGTTGGCTTGAGATCTTTGTAATTTGGCATCATTTGGATCAATGTGCACACGGTATCATATTTCCCTTCCAAAGCTCTTAGGATCTTCTTGATGATGAATTTGTCGGTCATCTCTTCACTTTCTAAGCCGGCAAGCTCATTTGTGATAAGAGCAAGCCTAGAGTACATTTCAGCGACACCTTCACCATCCTTCATTTTGAACTTGTCAAGTTGACTTTGGAGCACGTCCAACTTGGATTCCTTGACGGAGTCGGTACCTTCATGCATATCAATCAAAGTGTCCCAAATTTCCTTTGCATTCTCAAGACGGCTGATTTTGTTTAATTCTTCGGGGCACAATCCGTTGAAGAGGATATCACAAGCTTGAGTGTTGTATTGCAGCATCTTCAACTCTTCCGCGCTAGCTTCACAGTTCGGTTCTCTCCCATCAAAGAATTCACCTTGCAAGTCAATACACACAATAGCCCAAACGGCGGGGTTATGTCCAAGAATATGCATTTTCATCTTATGCTTCCAACTAGCAAAATTACTACCATCAAAGTAAGGACCTCTACGGTGATAATTTTCCTCGCTAGACGCCATACTCTCCTAGGTTGTGAAACCAAGGCTATGACCACCAAAAGCTATGGAAATCAAAGCAAATGGAGATCAAAGCTCTGATACCACTTGTAGGATCGAAAGTATGTCTAGAGGGGGGGGGGGTGAGGGAGTCCCGGACTAGGGGGTGTCCGGATAGCCGAACTATCATCTTCGGCTGGACTCCTAGACTATGAAGATACAAGATTGAAGACTTCGTCCCGTGTCCGGATGGGACTTTCCTTGGCGTGGAAGGCAAGCTTGGCGATACGGATATGTAGATCTCCTATAATTGTAACCGACTCTGTGTAACCCTAACCCTCTTCGGTGCCTATATAAACCGGAGGGTTTTAGTCCATAGGACGAACAACAATCATACCATAGGCTAGCTTCTAGGGTTTAGCCTCTCTAATCTCGTGGTAGATCTACTCTTGTACTACCCATATCATCAATATCAATCAAGCAGGAGTAGGGTTTTACCTCCATCGAGAGGGCCCAAACCTGGGTAAAAACATTGTGTCCCTTGTCTCCTTTTACCATCCGCCTAGACGCACAGTTCCGGACCCCCTACCCGAGATCCGCCGATTTTGACACCGACATTGGTGCTTTCATTGAGAGTTCCTCTGTGTCGTCATCTTTAGGCCCGATGGCTCCTTCGATCATCAACAACGATGCGGTCCTGGGTGAGACTTTTCTCCCCGGACAGATCTTCATATTTGGCGGCTTTGCACTGCGGGCCAATTCGCTTGGCCATCTGGAGCAGATTGAAAGCTATGCCCCTGGCCATCAGGTCAAATTTGGAAGTTTGAACTACACGGCTGACGTCCGCGGAGACTTGATCTTCGACGGGTTCGAGCCACAGCCAAGCGTGCCGCACTGTCACGATGGGCATGATCTAGCTCTGCTGCCGGACAGTGCCCTGGAGGCCGCACAAGTGTCCGCTCCGACCCTTAGCTCGGAGCCGACTGCGCCGATCGAGGACGGGTGGCTGGACACCGCCTCGGGGGCTGCTATCTCTACGGCGATTGAGCCGAACACCAACCCTGTCCTTTGCGAAGGCTCGTGACTCCAAGGTGCCGGACTCCTCTCCGGACTCCGAACCTTCCGCGCCCCTGCCAATCGAATCCGATTGGGCGCCGGTCATGGAATTCACCGCCGCGGACATCTTTCAGCACTCGCCCTTTGGCGACATCCTGAATTCACTAAAGTCTCTCTCTTTATCAGGAGAGCCCTGGCCGTAGTATGGTCAGGAAGGTTGGGATGCGGACGAAGAAGAAATTCAAAGCCCACCCACCACCCACTTCGTAGCCACTGTCGATGATCTAACGGACATGCTCGACTTTGACTCCAAAGACATCGACGGTATGGACGACGATGCAGGAGACGACCAAGAACCAGCGCCTACAGGGCTCTGGAAGGCCACCTCGTCATACGCCATTTACATGGTGGACATCCCAAAAGATGGGCATGGCAATGAAACAATGGAGGATGACCCCTCCAAGAAACAGCCTAAGCGCCGGCATCAGCGGCGCCGCTCTATATCCCGCCACAGCAAAAACGGTGATTCCAGCATGGGAGACAATAACACCCCGGACAGTGCCGAAGACAACCCCCTCCAGCAGGATTCAGTGCGTGAGGATGGAGAAGCCAGCCCTCATGAGAGAGCAGCAGGCAAAGAGGTAGAAGACGATAATTACATGCCTCCCTCCGAAGACGAGGCAAGCCTAGACGACGACGAAGTACCTGAGGATCCCGTCGAACAAGAGCGTTTGAAACACAGGCTTATGGCCACGGCAAGCAGCCTCAAGAAAAAGCAGCAACAGCTTAGAGCTAACCAAGACTTGCTAGCCGACAGATGGACTGAAGTCCTTGTGGCCGAAGAGTATGAACTCGAACGCCCCTCCAAGAGCTACCCAAAATGCAGGCTGCTACCCCGATTAGAGGAGGAAGCACCTAAACCTACATCACCAGCGCATAATACGGCCGACCGGCCACCTCGTGGCCGCGACAGAGAGGCCTCTCGGCCCTACACTCAAGCCGCACCCCGGTGACACTCAAAAAATACCAAGGCGCTGGAAAATGCGCCAGACCTGCGGGATATACTTGGAGGACAAGGCAAGGCAAACAAGATCGATCTACGGATCGCGTGGGCGCCCCACGATACGTGATGATAACCGTCACGCCGGATATGGCAATTACGGCCGGGCCGAACACAGTAGACAAAGCTCATTTGAGCTACGTCGTGATATAGCCCAATACAGAGGCGCCGCACACCCACTATGCTTCACAGATGAAGTAATGGATCATCAAATCCCTGAGGGTTTCAAACCCGTAAACATTGAATCATACGATGGCACAATAGATCCTGCGGTCTGGATCAAGGACTATCTCCTTCATATCCACATGGCCCGCGGTGATGATCTACACGCCATCAAATACCTCCCACTCAAGCTTAAAGGACCAGCTCGGCATTGGCTTAACAGCTTGCCAGCAGAGTCAATTGGTTGTTGGGAAGACCTGGAAGCCGCATTCCTCGACAACTTCCAGGGCACCTATGTGCGACCACCAGACGCCGATGACCTAAGCCACATAATTCAGCAGCCAGAAGAATCGGCCAGACAATTCTGGACACGGTTCCTAACCAAGAAAAATCAAATCGTCGACTGTCCGGATGCAAAGGCCCTTGCAGCCTTCAAACATAACATCCGCGATGAGTGGCTCGCCCGGCACCTAGGATAGGAAAAGCCGAAATCCATGGTAGCCCTCACAACACTCATGACCCGCTTCTGCGCGGGAGAGGATAGCTGGCTAGCTCGTAGTAACAATATGACCAAGAGCCCTAGTAATTCGGATACCAAGGACAACAACGGCAGGTCGCATCGCAACAAGCACAAGCGCCGCATTAATAGCGATAATACTTAGGATACGGCAGTCAATGCCGGATTCAGAGGCTCTAAACCCGGTTAGCGGAAAAAGCTATTCAAAAGAAATACTCCGGGCCCGTCCAATTTGGACCGAATACTCGATCGCTCGTGCCAGATACACGGCACCCCCGAAAAGCCAACCAATCACACCAACAGGGATTGTTGGGTGTTCAAGCAGGCAGGCAAGTTAAATGCCAAAAATAATGACAAGGGGCTGCATAGCGACGACGAGGAGGAGCCACGGCCGCCGAACAATAGAGGACAGAAGGGCTTCCCCCCACAAGTGCAGATGGTGAACATGATATACGCAACCCACATACCCAAAAGGGAGCGGAAGCGTGCACTAAGGGACATATATGCGATGGAGCCATTCGCCCCAAAGTTCAATCCGTGGTCCTCCTGCCCGATCACTTTTGATAGAAGGGATCACCCCACTAGCATCCGCCATGGCGGATTCGCCGCATTGGTTCTAGACCCAATCGTTGATGGATTTCACCTCACTAGAGTCCTGATGGACGGCGGCAGCAGCCTGAACCTGCTTTATCAGGATACAGTGTGCAAGATGGGCATAGACCCCTCAAGGATTAAACCCACAAAGACGACCTTCAAAGGCGTCATACCAGGTGTAGAGGCCAACTGTACAGGCTCAGTTACACTTGAAGTGGTCTTCGGATCACCGGATAACTTCTGAAGCGAGGAATTAATCTTCGACATAGTCCTGTTCCGCAGCATCTATCACGCACTGCTTGGACGAACCGCATTTGCAAAGTTCAATGCGGTGCTGCACTACGCATACCTCAAGCTCAAGATGCTAGGCCCTCGAGGAGTCATTACGGTCAACGGAAACACCGAACGCTCTCTCGAACGGAGGAGCATACGGCGGCCCTCGCGGCAGAAGTAGAAAGCAGCCTCTTAAGGCAATTCACTAGTCCGGCTATTAAACGGTCGGACACCGTCAAGCACGCCCAGAGTAACCAACAGCAAGAGCGCCTGGCACGTTCCGAGCACGCGTAGCAATGCGGCCCCAACCCCAGCCCTCGCGAAATTGTGAAACCAGTACTACGCGTACACAATTACGCTATGGAAATACCATGGGCATAGGGGGAGGGGCACGGCCACGGCAGGCCCAGAATGCGGCTCAACCGCACCAGGGGCTCCCAATTGTGTCATTCTTCTTTTTTCTCTTACTTTCAAGACTCCTTTCTCAAGAAGCCCTGCCCGGCAGTAGAATTGCCGAACACACGATGCAACAGCCAGGGAAGCAGAAAGCTACGTCGAGTGTACAAGTGGTCTCTATAACGAGCAGTATACTTGTTTTACATGTCATCCCGCAGCTCGCCCCTGGAGGGGGACATATCAAATAGTCCCGTCCCTTGCTTATCGCACTATTTGTATTGTTCTGCTTTTACCGCAGCTTTTTTAATAAACAATGCACATCTTTTGCCTATTATTGCATTCCCTTTTTTTATTTTTTCTATACATGTTCACTTATGACATGTTGCACCCGTACGCTTTGGTACGGCCAAATACACCAGGGGCTTAAGTACCCCAAAATATGGTGTGATAAGTCCGAACACTTTCACAAGTGTGGCACCCTGAACTTATAGCATTATATGCATCGGCTCCGAATCATGTCTTGGGTCAATAGTTGGGTTTGCCCAGCTCCCATGTTTTGGTACCTTACGTTCCGTTATATCGGCTAAGGTAGCACTGGGAGAACCACTGCGATTGTGCCCCGGTTGAGCTGGGTTAAGCACCTCAGTGGAGAAAGCTAAAACTGACCGTCATGATAGGGCGAGAGCCGGTCGCTGTTCGAGAGGTTTTTCGAGTCCCTAAAGACTTATGCCGCTTAGAGCGAGGAGTCGGCTTTGTCCGGCCCAGGCGTGGATAGCGCCCCGAACTCGGTCTTCCGAATACTAGGGGCTTCGCCGAAATTTAAAATTATAGAATTCTATGGCTAAGTGAGAGTGTTCAAGCATTATAGTCCGGTTGCCTTGTTCGTTGCGTTGAGCGCCTCCCTCGAAGGACCCAAGAATGGGAAAAAGAGCGCTCAAGTTTATCCCGAACACCCCAGCACTCGTGGCATGGGGGCAGAAGCCGACGACTCGCCATCTCTCAAATTTAATAAACGGCCGCACATAAGGTAATATTTTAAATTCTCAAAGCGTTGCTTAGCGCATATGAACAAGTTTTCAAGCGTACAGGATAACAAATGCGAGTTTACTCAAAAATTACATCTTTGGAGCATTCACCCGCTATAAGGCGGGCACCCTTCAGGACGCCTCATAATACATCTCGGGCTTGCGATACTCCCTGCCCGGTGGTGGAGCGTCCGTCACAAGCTTCTCAGCGTCCATCTTGCCCCAGTGCACTTTAGCACGGGCAAGGGCCCTACATGCACCTTCGATGCAGACGGAGCGCTTGACGACTTCAATCCACGGACAGGCGTCCACCAGCCGCCTCACCAGCCCGAAGTAGCTCCCAGGCATGGCTTCCTTCGGCCACAGCCGAACTATGAGGCCCTTCATGGCCTGTTCAGCCACCTTATGGAGCTCGACCAGCTGCTTCAGCTGGTCGCTCAAGGGCACCGGGTGTCCGGCCTCAGCATACTGAGACCAGAACACCTTCTCCGTCGACCTCCCCTCCTTGGCCCGGTAGAAAGTGGCAGCGTCGGACACACTGCAGGGTAGATCTGCGAATGCTCCTGGAGAGCTCCGGATTCGGGTAAGTAACAAGTAATTCACTTTCACGTGCTTGCTTTGCATGAAGAATGCCTTACCCGCCGCTATCTTCTTTATTGCCTCAATTTCCTGGAGGGCTTTTTGGGCTTCGGCCTTAGCGGCTTTGGCGCTCTCACGAGCCGAGGCGAGCTCGGACTCTCGAGTCTTCGAGTCACGCTCCAAACTCTCGTGTTTTTCCACGAGAGCCTGGAGCTCTTGCCGCACCTCCGCCACCCGCGCCTCCTGCTTCTCTCGCTCGGTGCGTTCCGCGGCCGCATTGCTTTCGGCCTTGGACACCGCTTCCTTCAGGGTCGCCACCTCGTTCGTGGCCCCTGCAATTCTCACGTTATTCCTGTTATTTTTTGCAACCACATCTTTTATATACTTCCATAAGGTATTACTTACCTTCCTTGTCCTCGAGCTGCTTCTTGGCAAGGCCGAGCTCGTTCTCGGACCGCTCGAGGCTCTGCTTCAATGCATTGACCTCCGCAGTCAGTGCGGCAGAGGTCAGCAGCGCAGCCTGCATTCCCATATTGACATGCTTATGTTAGACTCCTGCGTATATCTTTTTAGATCCTCAGTTTGGCTTTTCTTTCCGAACACCAAACTAAGCATCAGGGGCTATTGTCTATGCGGTAATATTTTTACATATCTTAACTACATACCTCAAAGCCTGTTAGAAGGCTGGCACAGGCTTCAGTCAGCCCGCTCTTGGCGGACTGAACTTTCTGGATCACCGCACTCATAACAGTGCGGTGCTCCTCATCGATGGAGGCGCCGTTAAGCGCCTCCAGCAAATTATCCGGCGCCTCCGGTTGGACGGAGGTCACCGGTGTCGCAGTCTCGCCCTTCTTACGAAGGGGCCGCCCGCCGGACTCCGGAACCACTGAAGGTTCCGGTGCAGAGTCCGGCCCAGGGCCAGACTCAGAACCCTTCGGGGTTTGATCCCCCTTGCGCCCAAAGTCCGAGAGGTTGCCTTGCGGCCCCTCCGGGACCTCCTCCTCCTGGCTGGGCCCCTTTTGGGACCCCACCTCAGCGTCATCCGCAGCGCGAGGAGAGGAGACGGCCGGAAGTGAAGTGCTATTCACGTCCGACGATGCCAGGGAGCCGCTCGTTGAAGTGTCGAGCCTGTCCTTGGGCGGGCTGTAGGGTTATGTTCGGTGTTAGGAGATTATGGACGACAAACGAAACGCCATGAGTTATTCTGGTATCCGGACACTTACGATGTCACTAGGGGCTTAGTCCTCGGTGGCCACTCCTCTTCGCCATCGTCGGTGTTGGTGGAGTAGTCCGGAGGGAGGGTCCTTCCCTTCTTGGACCCTTCGGCCTCCCCTGTTGGGGCGGCCTTCCTTTTCTTCTCTCCCCCCGCTGGGGGAGAGGCCTCTTTTTCCTCCTCCCCGTCTTCGCGGGAGGAGTCTGCCTTGGAGTTGTCGGACGATGAGTCCCACAACACCTGGCGCCGGGAACTTCTTCGAGCTCCCGTGGCCTTCTTCTTGGCCTTCTTCTCCGGCACCACGTAAGGCGCCGGAACCAGCAGCCCCATTAATCAGGCGTCCGCTGTGTCTTCTGGCAAGGGAGCCGGACAGTGAACCTGCCCGGACTTCTTCTGCCAGGCCTGTTAAAGGTAAGGGAGTTTAGATCCCACATAGAGTCAAACTATGGAAAATAAGTGCCATGTAAAGGGTAAAATAGCTTACCTCGCCGGCTTGACGCTGCGAGCTGAATCCGCGATCTTTGGTAGCGGATGCGGGAGCCTCGGCGCCCTTGAACAACACCTTCTAGGCATCTTCGTACATAGTGTCGAAGAGCCTGCTTAAGGTTTGGTGCTGTGCCGAATCAAACTCCCACAAACTGAAGGCCCGTTGTTGGCACGGGAGGATCCGGCGGATGAGCATGACCTGGACTACGTTGACAAGCTTGATCTTCTTGTTCACAAGGTTTTGGACGCAGGTTTGGAGTCTGGTCAGCTCTTTCGAATTACCCCATGTCAGGCCCTTCTCTTTCCAGGAGGTGAGCCATGTGGGGATGCCAGATCAGAACTCGGGGGCCGCTGCCCATTCAGGGTCACGCGGCTCGGTGATGTAGAACCACCCCGATTGCCACCCTTTGATGGTTTCCACGAAGGAGCCCTCGAGCCATATAACGTTGGGCATCTTGCCCACCATGGCGCCTCCACACTCCTCCTGCTGGCCCCCACTACCTTCGGCTTGACATTGAAGGTCTTCAGCCATAAGCCGAAGTGGGGCTTGATGCGGACGAAGGCCTCGCACACGACGATGAATGCCGAGATGTTGAGGACGAAATTTGGGGCTAGATCATGGAAATCCAGGCCGTAGTAGAACATGAGCCCCCGGACAAATGGGTGAAGTGGAAAACCTAGTCCACGGAGGAAGTGGGTGAGGAACACCACCCTCTCATGGGGCCCGGGGGTGGGGATGAGCTGCCCCTTGTCGGGGAGCCGATGCGCGATGTCGCTGGACAAGTATCCAGCCTTCCGCAGCCTCTTGATGTGCCCCTCCGTGACGGAGGAGGCCATCCACTTGCCTCCCGCTCCGGACATGGCTGGGGAAGGTTGAGGCGAGATGTGCGGACTTGGGCGCTGGAGCTCGAGTGCGCGGAAATGGATAAGCAAAGGAGGAAGAAGGCGTAGGTAAAAAGGTGGATCCTTATCCCCTTATATGGACGGACGAAACTATGCGTCCCCACCAGCCTGGTAAAACTCGCTTATCTCCCAAGCGCCGTAATCAATGGCGCGGTTGGGTTACCCACGCCCGTATTGATGAGAATCCCGGAATAAGGGGACACGATCTCTGCTTTGACAAGACGTGCCAAGGAAACCGCCTCGCTAAACGCGCTGAGGTGGAACAGTAAAAACGATTCGAATAAAGGCTTGGCCGTGGTGTGATGTCACGCCACGGAATACGTCAGCAGATTGAATTTGTGTAAATATTATTCTCTCTACGGTGGTATGTGGAACTTATTTTGCAGAGCCGGACACTATCCTTGTGTTCAAAATCTTCTATGAAGTATTCGGAGGAGGAACCCGCATTGCAATGCCGAAGACAATATGCGCGCCGGACTCGTCGTCATTGAAGCATGGTTCAGGGGCTACTGAGGGAGTCCCGGACTAAGGGGTGTCCGGATAGCCGAACTATCATCTTCGGCCGGACTCCTGGACTATGAAGATACAAGATTGAAGATTTCGTCCCGTGTCCGGATGGGACTTTCCTTGGCGTGGAAGGCAAGCTTGGCGATACAGATATGTAGATCTCCTACCATTGTAACCGACTCTGTGTAACCCTAACCCTCTTTGGTGCCTATATAAACTGGAGGGTTTTAGTTCGTAGGACGAACAACAATCATACCATAGGCTAGCTTCTAGGGTTTAGCCTCTCTGATCTCGTGGTAGATCTACTCTTGTACTACCCATATCATCAATATCAATCAAGCAGGAGTAGGGTTTTACCTCCATCGAGAGGGCCCGAACCTGGGTAAAAACATCGTGTCCCTTGTCTCCTGTTACCATCCGCCTAGATGCACAGTTCGGGACCCCCTACCCGAGATCGGCCGATTTTGACACCGACAGGGGGTGATTAGACTACTTGACCAAATAAAAACTTATCCTTTTCCCAATTTTAGTCTTTGGCAGATTTTAGCTATCTTAGCACAAGTCAAGCAATCTTAACACAATTCAAGCAAGCATGCAAAGAGTATATGAGCAGTGGAAAGTAAAGCATGCAACTTGCAAGAATGTAAAGGGAAATGTTTGGAGAATTCAAACGCAATTGGAGACACGGATGTTTTTGTCATGGTTCCGATAGGTGGTGCTATCGTACATCCACGTTGATGGAGACTTCAACCCACGAAGGGTAACGGTTGCGCGAGTCCACGGAGGGTTCCACCCATGAAGGGTCCACGAAAAAGCAACCTTGTCTATGCCACCATGGCCGTCGCCCACGAAGGACTTGCCTCACTAGTGGTAGATCTTCATGAAGTAGGCGATCTCCTTGCCCTTAAAAACTCCTTAGTTCAACTCCACAATCTTGTCGGAGGCTCCCAAGTGACACCTAGACAATCTAGTAGACACCACTCTCCAAGAAGTAACAAATGGTGTGTTGATGATGAACTCCTTGCTCTTGTGCTTCAAATGATAGTCTCCCCAACACTCAACTCTCTCTCACAGGATTTGGATTTGGTGGAAAGAAGATTTGAGTGGAAAGCAACTTGGGGAAGGCTAGAGATCAAGATTCATATGGTAGGAATGGAATATCTTGGCCGCAACACATGAGTAGGTGGTTCTCTCTCAGAAACAACAAGCTAGAAGTGTAGGTTTGTTCTGATGGCTCTCTCCATGAATGAAGAGTGGGTGGAGGGGTATATATAGCATACACACAAAATCTAACCGTTACACACAACTTGCCAAACTCGGTCGGACCGATTCAGCAAATCTAGTGACCGTTAGGATTTTCGGTTGGACCGACATGCAACTCGGTAGAACCGATATGGTTAGGGTTAGGGCACAACGTAATATCGGTGAGACCGATTACACAAACTCGGTGAGACCGATTTTGGTAATAAGCTAACCAGGGAGTTGGTCAGGTAAACTCAGTGGGACCGGTTCGCTCATTTCGCTGGGACCAAAATGTTACGAAAAGGAAACAGGGAGTTTACATTGCAATCTCGGTGGGACCGATCGCTCATCTCGGTGGTACCGAAACGTTACGAAGGGAAACAGAGAGATTACAATCCCATCTCGGTGAGACCGAGATCCCTATCAGTGAGACCGATTTGCCTAGGGTTTGTGGCAGTGGCTATGACATCTGAACTCGGTGGCGCCGGGTAGAAAGAATCGGTAGGGCCGAGTTTGACTTTTGGTTTAGATCATATGTGGATGTGAGAAAGTAGTTGAGGGTTTTGGAGCATATCACTAAGCACTATGGAGCAAGAAACTCATTAAGCAACACCTCATCCCTCCTTGATAGTATTGGCTTTTCCTATGGACTCAATGTGATCTTGGATCACTAAAATATAAAATGTAGAGTCTTGAGCTTTTGAGCTTGAGACAATCCTTTTATTCTTAGCATTTTTAGGGATCCACTTTTCTCATCCATGCCATGCCATTCACTGAGCTTTTCCTGAAATGTTCATCTTGGAATGATGTTAGCTCAATGAGCTATATGTTGTTAGGAATTACCAAAACCACCTAGGGATAGTTGCACTTTCAATGAGCTAAGTGTGTGAACACGATTTGGTAAAGGTAGCAGTGAGAGGCCATGTAGGAGTACATGGTGGGTTGGCTCATTGAAGCCGTCCTCAGGAACTGAGTTCTGTGTTTGTGATCCATGAACAACTACTACCACTCATTGGGATCCTTAATTGACCCTCTCGGCTTCTTAACCACCCTTGTCCTTTATAGTATGCAGCGCTGACCCGAGGGGTGGGCTGTGATGCAGTAGGCACGTGGCACGGTGTACCGGGCACCCGTTTGGTGTCTCGGGAACCCTGCTCACATCGTTCGGGGTTGTATGTGGAAACTTCGGCCGGACTCCCTGCGGATGGAACCTGAATAGGCGATAAACCTGGACTAGAGACTTGAGTGTTTTGGTAGGCCGTGGCCAACACGCTCGCCAGGCTTCCGCTTGAAGGTTGCCGAGATACATGACGTGTATATGGCGGTAAGTGGCGAGAGCATGTGTGAAGAAGTACACCCCTGCAGGGTTAACATCATCTATTAGAATAGTCGCATCCGCGGTAAAGGACCTCTGGGTTGCCTATGCAGTTCATAGACAAGTGGAAGTGGATACTCTGAAATGCGCAAGATAAGCGTGAGTGCTATGGATGGCATTCTCGTAGGGAGACAGGAGCAGATCCATAGTGGTGTATTGATATGGTGAATATGTGGACTCGTGTGCGCCACCTCAAAAGAGTTACTTACAGTCGTAGTTCAGGATAGCCACCGAGTCAAAGCTGGCTTGCTACAGTTAAACTACACCACCCCTTTGTTGATAATGATGCATATGTAGTTAGTTCTGATGTAAGTCTTGCTGGGTACATTTGTACTCACATTTGCTTAATTTATGTTTTGCAGGGAGACTTCAGTCTCGCTAGTAGTTCCGCGTGGACTTCGATGTTTATCTTGTTACCTCAGCTACGATCTTGTGCCCTCGGCAGGATCTTGTAGATAGTCAGGCTTCTCAGCCTTTTTCATTTGTAGATGTCTGTAGCCAGACATGTTAAGCTTCCGCTTGTGCCTTTGGCTTGTATGCTCTGAATGTTGGGTCATGAGATCCATGTTTGTAATATCTCGCTCTTCGGAGCCTATTGAATAAATACTTTGAGTCATAGAGTTATGTTGTGATGCCATGTTGTATTTGCACATATCGAGCATATTGCGGGTATGATTTGAAATGCTTGGTATGTGTGGGATTTGACAACCTAGTTGTTCATGCTTGGTAGCCTTTCTTACCGGGAAATGTCTCCTAGTACTTCCACTAAGCCATGGTAGCTTGCTACTGCTCCGGAGCACTTAGGCTGGCCGACATGTGTCCTTCTTCGTTCCTGTGTCTGTCCTTTCGAGGAAATGTCACACGTTGTCCCTTTAACTCCATGTAGCTTGCTACGACTTGGGTTCATACGTTGTTGATCGACATGTTCGTTGTTGGGTCATGTATGCCTGTCCGTGTAAGTTAGCGCCATTGTGGGTCCACGACTAGTCATGTCAGCCCGGGTTCTTTGTCATATGGATACTAGTGGCACTATCATATACGTGAGCCAAAAGGCACAAATGGTCCCAGGCCAGGTAAGGTGGCACCCGTGGGAATAACGTGCGTGAGGCCGCAAAGTGATATGACGTGTTACATGCTAGATCGATGTGACTTAGGATCAGGGTCCTGACAGTTTTGGTATAAGAGCCTGACTGCCTGTAGGATTACCAAGCCAAACTGGTTGAAGTTGGGTCTAGAAATTCTTTAGTTATGCAGGGGAATTGATTGTGGGATTGAACATAAGGCTCTTTTTACTCCTTATACCTTATGCCCTTCTGATCCAAGCCATCACATCTTTCCTACGGGGTTAAGGAACTGGGCTTTCTCTTCTTTCTATCAGGATCATGTGTTACTAATCCGTAGACTTATAGGATTGATGGATTCAAGCCTCAGTTCAGTTCCTACTATTTCTGTATGTTGACAGTTGGTCTCAGAACCTTGATATTGTGCTTCTGAGTGGTTATGCCACCATTTTTGCAGGATGTCTCAAATCATTTTGAGCATTTACAGCCATTATGCTGTCCGAGTCATCCCAAGTTTCTAAATAATCTGATGCATTTGCAAATCCCTTCTTACCGTTCCGAAGTTCCTTTGTGCCAGATCAACCACACTAACCAGTGTGTTGAGGTACTTCATCGCCTCGGTGCATATGATGGAGTTATTATTATGACCCTAGGTGTCTGAGCTAGTCATCTAGTAATCTAGCCATGTTTTGTGTTTCCAGTGTGATGATTCTGGCCATCATTCTCGAAAGCATGTCGTGATGCCAGTTAGTTAGTAGGCATTCTACTCCTGGGTTTTTGAACCCGAGATTCACCCTACCTACTCCGTGTTGTTAGTATTTGCTAGTTTACTTAGGTTATTAGTAACCTTTGCATTAGTCCTCGAAGTCTGTGGTATTTCCTTCTTCCAAATACTATGAACCGCTTATGGCAGAAGTTCCTCGCTGAACCAAAAGATCACAAACAGAGTGCTCTTGACGAGTTCTCGATTCTATGTTGTTACCCTGCCAGTTCTACCTTTATGCATGGGTTATCCAGAAGAAACCTGTTGAACTTGGTTCGACATACTAATCTATGCATCCACAACTCAGAAAGTTACATGTTCCTTTGAGTTGTCCATCTTTAGTTGTATTCTGACCCTCGTCTATCAATTGATAGTCAAGAGTATGCGTGCACTCGTTCATTGATACCTATTACTCTTGTGGTCTGTCAAGCCATTCTATTCCAGAATGACTAGGAGAAACAAACTCCAGTACCTTATCCATTTCCAAGATTGGGTCAAAGCAGTTGTGTTACGCAGATCAAAATGCTAATCTAGCTCTTGCTCTGTTCTAGCCTGAAGTATTACCCACTTTATCTTAGGAATGTCATGAGAACTGCACCTTCTCTTATGAATTCTTGACGTAGTGATACTTCTTGCCATCATTATTCATTCCTCGGTTCCGTGTTGTCGCAACTGGAATGCCGACAAGTGAATCGTGATGTATGAAATCTATACACCTAGCAACTCTGTTGCTTGGTAGTTAAAGGACAATAATTTCATTATTAGCGTGTTGGTTATTGAATCCTCATTCTAAGACTGATTGTGCTACCTAGTCCTTAATTCTGGTGCACTCTTCGATCAATGAATTAGGATTGTGTTAGTCCCTCGCTCTTCTGATCATATCATCTTGCCCTGAAAAGCAAGATTGTTCTCGAGCTTAGTAACATGTCGGTGGTTTGTGATTTTCCAAATATCTTCTCGACAGTATCACCAGGTTGTCACCTGACTGCTATGTTGAGTTGGTGATCAAGTTGGTTTTCTTGTAAACCACCCTTTCTCCAAGAATCTGTGTTGGATACCCTGAGCTAGTTGGTTAAGCTAAACAACAACTTGGAGAGTTGGAAGATAAAAGCTTATCCGACTCAGTTCATTCCAAGGGATATCCTTGTGCGTGTGTGTTGAAGAAAGATGATATCTTCATCGATTGATCCTCGTGATCAGTTGATGGATCTATTGTCTTATCAAACCTTGATTTGAGCGTGGGCTATCCTCAACTCAATTCAGAACCAACGATGTTCGTAATGTTGGCTTACTCGTGGCTGATCCCTCGAGCATACACCATTACATCTATTGGTCTGACTAATGCTATCACCATGCTCACTTAATTATGGAATTCTATTTATATGGAAACCTGGATGAATTGTTGTTGAGCCCATCAACAACATCCTTATCTCCTCCATGACTTTGTTGAACATTAAGCTAGTGTTGGAAACTTTTGAAAGCATCTCTTCATGCTAGCTCATGAAGCATATGTTCGAATGAAAGAAGTGACTCTCTCCAGTTCATGTGCATCTAATGCTAGTTGCCGCCGTGAATTCAAGAAAGTCAATGTTGCTTCCTTTGGAATCATTCCAAATCAGTCATGCATACGTGCGAAGTATTTTGTGGTCTGATAGACTGATCATCTTCATTCTATATGTATCCCTAGCACACCAAGCCACTGATTGATTTGTTCAAGGATAAGAAGTTCTAAGTGCTAGTCCTGAAGGTACCAGATGGATTTGTACAAGATTCCGTTATCCTCGATGATGGTTCCCAACCAGAACTCGGTAGTGTTTCATTGTAAGACTACCATGTGATCATGCTTGTCTGGGACAACATGTTCACATGTTTTTAGCAGAACTAGATCATATTTTGGAGCTTGCTATCGTAGTTCATTTCCCGAGAATCCCGCAACGTCATCTCGTCGATTTGTGTTGCCAACTTTCATTTTTCTCTCTAGACTTGATGAGTCTGGAATATCGTGACACCAACCAGATCTGAATCTCAAGCAGATGTGATGGTTGGAACGTTTCCCAAGAGCTATAATATTGGTCTCTTTGTAACCTGGTAAAGTGGATGTCATGGCCAACACACCCAGCCGGAAGACCTGTTATTGTAGTATCTTGATTGAGAAAGTTGGCCACCTCCCCATAAGGATTTCGTGGGATTTACTCCCTAGTTGTCCCTTATGGATTTTTGTGTTCCCGAAGTCTGACCTTTTACTTGATGTTCTAGATATCAAAACCATATCTATGAATGGGATGCGCTAGCACATCAAGGAGAACATTAGAAGCGGAGTGCTAAATGTCTCTCGGTCGATCATCCAGATTTTGTCCCCTTGGCCTCGCTAAGGTGAAATCTGAGAAAGTGTTATCCTCCTTTACATCTGCATCCTCCACTGGTATTCATCATGGTAGTATGTTGTGTTGCCAGGATCCTTGACATGGATATTGGTAAAACCTTGATGAATATGGAAATGATCAAGTTCTTGAGAGCACGCACAAACTCTAGGTGTTATCACCAGCACTAACTGGGATTGCTCCCAGTTTCCTCGGTTTCAAATAGTGGATTCACTCTCTACTGTTGGGTTTCTCCCCAGTTACTAGAATCATTCCCAGCATTTGCATTTTGTTCCCAGCTTGCACTGCCACTGTGCCATTCTACCATGGGTTCCATCCATCTCCGATGATAAGGAAAATCATCCATTGTGTTGACTTCAACAAGGTAATCCACATAATCCATACTAGTCCGGGTATGCCATTCTACCAAACTCCTCCAAACAATCTCTCGAGATTTGCCCTAGGCTGGTATAGAGAGTCTCAATGATCTCTATATCAAAAGTAATTCTTTTTGCCACTTAAGGTAAAAATTCTACGAGTCATTTTTCCTGAGGTGCCCCGTTATGGATCATGGCAACTCAACTCTCCGCTACGTTGACAACCATTCACCACCTTCTTAAGTGTGGAATTGTTGTCTACCTAGAACCTCCGTCATCTGTTTCACTCCATCCCACTAGAGGTATGTTTTGTGTCTCAGCTCGAGAATTGTTTCAATGTCTCACTCCATGAGTTGATCTTGAGTGCTCGATCTTCGAGAAGATCGATTCTTCTAGAGTTTTCCCTCTTCTCTCGTTGTCATGTTGGATGGAGTTCTCAAAGCAAAGACGTCGAGATTAACTTTAAGCAATGAATCAACATCTTCGAGAAGGGCAATTGGATCGTGAAGTTTGTGTTAGCTCCGTGTCCTCTCTATCTTCTTGCCTCATGTCTGGAATCTCGGGACGATATTCTTGTTTAGTGGGGGTGAGTTGTCACAACCCTAGATCAGCCTTTGCTTGTCTTTGCTTGGTCATCATGTTTAAATTTCAAATGGAATTTGAATTGAGGAATTTGCAAAGCCTCTAAATCATTTTTGAAAATGATCAAGATAAAAATTGCCTCAAATAAGTCCAAGAAAATGTTCCTAATTCTCTCTGAAAATATTGGCCAGAGATAAAATTCAAGTCAATAATTTTAGGAGCTCATAAATAATTATTTTGGGCATTTGAGACAACCCAATAATTATTTGTATTGGATCTATATTTATTATATAGAAAATATAAGTTCAATAATTCTGAAAATTGTTGTGTGACTTTGGATAAGACCACTTAGTTCACACAATTATTTTCATGAAGTTTTAAATTGGTTTGGTATTATTTACTAAATCAAAAACAAACTACAGAAAAGAAAAACAGAAGATATAAAAAAAGAAACAGAAACTTACCTAAGGCCCACTTACCTGGTGGCCTAGAAGAATCGGTCCAGCCCACCAGGGGCGCCTTGGTCTTCTTCCACCTCTTCCAGTAGGCAGAGGCGGGTCGACACGCGTGCGATTGTCGTGGCCTCCTCCCTGCCTGCTCCCCCTCCCCGACTCTTCTGAATGCGCCACGGAGATGCCCGAGACCTTCTCCCCCTGTTCCCCTCGCAACTCTCCCTCCCCTTCTCTGCTCACCCTCTCGAGAGCCACCTAAGCGCGCCGTCGCTGCTGCGCGCTACCACCGTGACCACTAAGCCCGCCCGTCCTCCCCATCGTGAACCTAGCCTCCGCTGCAACGCTGCACGTCGACCGGAAGAACAAAACAAGCTCGAGACCCCCTCAGCCTCGCCATCGCCGTCGTCCTCGTCCTCGGAAGCCGACCACCGCCATCGTCAATTCGCAGCAACCCGCTCTTCCCCGACCTCGCCCTTGCGCTCGTTGGACTCGCCATAAGCTCCTCTTTCTCCTCCCCCTAACCTCGTTGCTCTGCTCGTCCTCTAGCTAGCACTACCGCCATGGCTGAAGCTTTGCTGCCGCCGTCCATGTCACCGTCGTGGCTGCAGATGCCGTAGCTTGTGCCTGGGCGCGTCATGGTGCTCGCTTCGCTCTCAGGAGACGACCCCGACCACCAGCTGATCCTGTCGTGCACCAGAAGACCGAACCCGCGCGTGTCTGAACTCCGGCCGCCGCCTCCGTCGCTGCTGCCATCGGTGCGGGCCTCTCCTCGCCTAGCCACCTACCCTGTTGGACGCGCCGCACTCCTAGCGTTCCAACAAGCCAAACCCCGCCTCAAACCGTGGGCTGTAGCAAAATCCCGATGACCACCGCCGCGTTTTTGGTCATCGCCGGCCAAACTTCGACGAGGTCGACGTGGCACATTTGATTAGCGGCTAATCACCCCGATAACCAACACCCTAAGTCACTAACACCTAGGCCCCATGCCCTAACTAACCCCAGCTTTATTCTTGCTTAGTTTTAATTAATCGCAGTGGCCCCACGCGTCAGTGTTGACCATGCTGACGTAGCTGTTGACCTGGCCCACCTGTCAGCGACCTAAACCACCCCGTGTCACTGAAGTGTGGCCCCCACATGTCAGGTTTGACCTAGCCGACTCTGTTGACCAGCTGACGTCAGCATGACCTAGTGCTGACGTAATAAAGCTTTTCTGGCATTTAATTAATTCAGAAAATTCTAGAAAATGCCCAAAACTTCTAAAATTCATGGAAATTAATCTATAACTCAGAATGAAATAAGTTATATATGAAAAATGATTAGAAAAATCCAATCTATCCATTTGCACTGGTTTCATGCATGTTAAAGGAACTTAAACCTGCTGTTTATATCAAAAGATGATAATGCACTTTATAAATGCATAGTTTGAGTTTGAACTTGAACCTTGGGTTCAAAATAACTCAAACCCATCTGGTTGTAGTTGCATTAGGCCAACACACTCATATTGCCATGTCATGATCATGCATCATATTGTGCATTGCATTGATTGTATTCCTTCTCTGTTGCCGGTGGTTGTTCCCTCTCGATAGACGTGTTTCGACGATGTGATCGGTGACACCGATGAAGAACTATACTATCCTTAGAAGTACCAGCCAAGCAAAACCCCATTCTGATACAATTCCACTCTCTCGCTTCTGCTCTCTTTTACTGCATGAGGACAACAATGACATATTTGTTACTTGTTGCGGTAGTTGAACCCCCTTTTCCTCTGCATGACCTATCATTGCCACAGTAAATAGATGAAATCCACTAGCATGAGTAGGAATTGCTTGAGACTTGATGTGCCTACTCATTCATGCTTGTTTTTCATGCCTGCTACTGCTTAGAGTTGAGTCAGGTCTGATTCATTGGGGATGAATTGGAATGGTGATGAACATGTCCTACTGTGTGTGAGCTAAGTGTGTGAACACGATTTGGTAAAGGTAGCGGTGAGAGGCCATGTAGGAGTACATGGTGGGTTGTCTCATTGAAGCCGTCCTCAGGACCTGAGTTCTATGTTTGTGATCCATGAACAGCTACTACCACTCATTGGGATCCTTAATTGACCCTCTCAGCGTCATAACCACCCTTGTCCTCTGTCCAGGAGTTGCAAGTAGTTTTTGGTGTTTGTAGTATGCTGGAGGCCATGCTCAACGCTGATCCGAGGGGTGGGCTGTGATGCAGTAGGCACGTGGCACGGTGTACCGGGCGCTCATTTGGTGTCTCGGGAACCCTGCTCACATCGTTCGGGGCCGTATGTGGAAACTTCGGCTGGACTCCCTGCGGATGGAACCTTAATAGGCGATAAACCTGGACTAGAGACTTGAGTGTTTAGGTAGGCCGTGGCCGACAGCCTTGCCAGGCTTCCGCTTGAAGGTTGCCGAGATACATGACGTGTATATGGCGGTAAGTGGCGAGAGCGTGTGTGAAGAAGTACACCCCTGCAGGGTTAACATCATCTATTCGAATAGCCGCGTCCGCAGTAAAGGACCTCTGGGTTGCCTATACAGTTCATAGACAAGTGAAAGTGGATACTCTAAAATGTGCAAGATAAGCACGAGTGCTATGGATGGCATTCTCGTAGGGAGACGGGAGCGGATCCATAGTGGTGTACTGATATGATGAATATGTGGACTCGTTTGCGCCACCTCAAAAGAGTTACTTACAGTCATAGTTCAGGATAGCCACCGAGTCAAAGCTGGCTTGCTGCAGTTAAACTCCACCACCCCCTTTGTTGACAATGATGCATATGTAGTTAGTTCTGATGTAAGTCTTGCTGGGTACATTTGTACTCACGTTTTCTTAATTTATGTTTTGAAGAGAGACTTCAGTCTCGCTAGTAGTTCCGCATGGACTTAGACGTTTAGTTTGTTACCTCAGCTATGATCTTGTGCCCTCGGCAGGATCTTGTAGATAGTCAGGATTCTCAGCCTTTTTCATTTGTAGATGTCTGTACCCAGACATGTTAAGCTTCTGCTTGTGCCTTTGGCTTGTATGCTCTGAATGTTGGGTCATGAGATCCATGTTTGTAATAGCTCGCTCCTCGGAGCCTATTGGATAAATACTTTGAGTCATAGAGTTATGTTGTGATGCCATGTTGTATTTGCACATATCGAGCATATTGCGTGTATGATCTAAAATGCTTGGTATGTGTGGGATCTGACAACCTAGTTGTTCACCTTGGTAGCCTCTCTTACCGGGAAATGTCTCCTAGTGCTTCCACTGAGCCATGGTAGCTTGCTATTGCTCCTGAACACTTTTGCTGGCCGGCATGTGTCCTTCTTCGTTCCCGTGTCTGTCCTTTCGGGGAAATGTCACACGTTGTCCCTTTAAGTACATGTAGCTTGCTACGACTTGGGTTCATATGTTGTTGATCGGCACGTTTGTTGTTGGGTCATGTATGCCTGTCCCTGTAACTTAGCGCCACTGTGGGTCCACGACTAGTCAGTTTAGCCCAGGTTCTTTGTCATATGGATACTAGCGGCACTATCATATACGTGATCCAAATGGCGCAAACGGCCCCGGGCCAGGTAAGGTGGCACCCGTGGTAATACCGTGTGTGAGGCTGCAAAGTGATATGATGTGTTACATGCTAGATCGGCGTGACTTAAGATCGGGGTCCTGACATGAGGTTTCGAGGATGGATTTGCGTACCCAACCAAGAGAGTCTGAAGAAGAAGATATTATCAGAAGCCCACGAATCTTCGTACTCGATTCACCCAGGTGGCACCAAAATGTATGAAGATCTCCGTCAGGTACTCCGTTGGGAAGGAATGAAGAAATACATCGCTTACTTCGTAGCTTGTTGCGACATATGCAACAAGGTGAAAGCGGAACATCAGAAGCCCGCCAGACTCCTTCAACCTTTGCCCGTATCCCAATGGAAATGGGACGATGTCTGCATAGACCTTATCCCCGGCTTACCAAAGACACATCAAGGGAATGACACAATATGGGTCATCATGGATACCTTAACCAAAGTTGCTCATTTTCTGCCTATCCGGACCACTTATCGTGCCAATCAACTTGCACAATTATATGTGTCCAGGATCGTCAGTTTGCATGGCGTACCAAGGACCATCACCTCCGACAGAGGATCTCTCTTCACTTCAGCCTTCTGGTCCCGGCTACATCAAGCCTTGGGGACTACCCTGAAATACAGCACAACTTGTCATCCACAGACAGACGGACAAAACGAGTGGGTAAATCAAATACTCGAAGATATGCTCCGAGCATGTGTATTGTCCCAAGGGCCTAAGTGGGAAGACTGTCTGCCGTACGCCGAGTTTTCCTACAACAACAGTTTCTAGACCAGTTTGAAGATGTCACCATATGAAGCTCTGTATGGCCGTAAGTGCCGCACTCCACTGAACTGGTCTCAAACTGGAGACAGTCGTATCTTTGGAACAGACCTAATGATGGAAGTTGAGAAGAAAGTCAAGGAGATCCGGGACAAACTACAGTTGGCCAAGTCACGAGAGAAGAGTTACTATGATGCCAAGCACCGTCAGATCAGTTTTGAACCAGGAGAACACGTGTATCCCCGAGTCACCCCGATGAAAGGAATTAAGAGGTTCAGACTCGGAGCAAGTTGGCACCCAGATACATTGGCCCATTCCCAGTCATGAACAAAGTTGGAGCAGTTGCTTACCGATTGGAGTTGCCACCAGAACTGTCAGAAGTACACAATGTGTTTCATGTCTCCCAGCTAAGAAGATGTATCTCGCCACCGGAGAAAAGGGCTGATATGGCAGAGATAGAACTGGATAAGGATCTGACATATGAGGAAAGACCAGTTAAAATATTGGATGAGACAGAAAGAGTCACTCGCAACAAAGTAATCAGGTTTTCCAAAGTTCAATGGGAGCACCATACCGAGGAAGAGGCAACCTGGGAAAGAGAGGAATTTTGAAGGACTGCTTACTCAGAACTATTTTCCCAAGTAACCGAATCTCGAGGACAAGATTCATCTTAAGTGGGGGAGGTTTGTGACAGCCTGGTTTTTGCCTTCTCTCTTTTTCCGGACTTGGTTTGCATTTGCCTTGGTTTTGAGTTTTTAGAATCAATTCAAATGGACTTGTCACTTGGGCATGCCCTTGACTTTCACCCAAGTGACCCATCTGCATCTCATCCAACTCCATTTCTTTCTAAAACCCTAGAGTGGCCCATTGAATATTTTTCATAAGTGAAAATATTCATTTTCTTTTTGAAACCTCATTTCAGAAATTAGGGCTCCAAAGCAACCCCAATTTTTATAGCTCCAAAAATCCTGAGACAATTTGTGATTTTTCTTTGAACCTTGGCCCACCTCCCCGAGTAAAAATATTGCATGACTTTTTGTAATATTTTTGCTACAAAAAATCTTTTCCTTTCTGGCCCAAAAATGCACTTTGTACGACAAGTGCATTTTCCCCTAATCTTTTGGAGCTGATCTTTCTTGAGCTTAAACACCCTCCTAAGAAACCCTTAACCCCAGGAGATCAGCCGTAATGGCCTTCTAGAAGCTAGCCAAACTTGGCGACCAAGTTTCTGTCCAGAAACTTGCCAGCAAGCTTGAGTCACTTCTGGTCGGCCTGGGTTTGAGTTTTCACTTTTCTTAGACCTAACACTGCATGGACTTTAGCCCAGACATGGTTTGGAAGTGTTTGGGCGTCGTTTTAGCAATGCCAGGGCGGTGAACGCGTGTGGACACGGGGCCTGGCATGCGTTCGACGCGCTCTGCGTCGCGCCAGTGCCTCTGTTCGGTGCGTGCCCGAGCCAGAGCTCGCCGGTGACTGCCGCACCGCACCACCCCCTTCGTCTCATCTCCCTTGACCTGTCCCTGGCGCTCGCCGATGCCGGAGACGCCGCAGCGAGCATGGGCGCGTCACCGCCAAAAGCCGCAGTGCACCCGTTCCCCTGTCTTCTTCTCCCCCTCCTCCCTGTGCTCGTCCGCGAGTGTGGATAGCCTCCGTGTGATCGCTGAGTTTCTCGCGCCCTCGCTGACGCCCCTCGTCGCCTCTTGCCGTCTTCCAGAGAACTCCGGCAATGACACGCACCCCCTTCCCCCTCCGGCTATAAATTGAGCCCTCCCATCCGTTCCAGAGCAACCCACAACACAATCCAACCTCCACACACATGCAATACACCCGCAGCACGGTCGGGCAGGCCTCTGGCTGCCGTGCCCGACTAGCACTCGCCGGCGACACCCGTAGCTAAGCCACCCCGTCCCCGACCTCCTGGAGCCCAATCAACCACCTAGGCGCGTCCCTGGAGCCCCTCTGGTGCCGTCCCGAAGCCGTAGAGCCCCTAGAATAGCCCCTCGACGTCGCGTTCTTCCTCTCCGGCTAGACCCGACCGCCGCCGCCACTTGCGAGGTTGATTAGGAGGAGCTCCGGCCGTCTCTCGTCGTGCCACGGGTATAGGCAGGTGCGCCATAGCCCCCTCTCCATTTCTATCCCTCCAGTTAGGCCCAAGGACTCCTCCTCGCCAGCGTGAGCTCCGGCGAAACACCGCCGCGTTCTGTTTCTCTCCCCTCCCCTCTCTCCTAGCCGGTGGGGCCCGCTGTCAGCCTCTCCACTTGCACCCGGAGCGGTACAAGTGGAGGTGTCTTTTGGCTTTACGCCATCGACGTCACCCCCATGGATTTTCTATTTATTCAAATTAACTCAAATATTTTGACCAGAACTTTGACCTTGAATATCTCCTAGCCAACAAGTCCAAATGAGTTGATTCTTTTTGCATTTGGTTTGTTACAGAAAACTCTAGCAGCACACCAAAGTGTGGATTTTTCTTTGCTGCCTAGATTTTCTGGTGATTTTCAGAGTAGTTCTTGATATTTTGTTTTGTGATTTTTAAATATTTTCAGAAGGAGAGACTTTTCTTGAAGCTATCCAGGAGGAGTGTGAACCTCCTCTGCACTAAGGCAAGCCACAATAACATTTGGATGGTGTCATATCAATATCTATGATTTTCTACTTGAATTTGAGCTAGTTTTCATGCATTTAAAATAGTTAAATAATTATGATTTGATGCTTAGTTACCTTGTCATGCTTGTTATGCTTGTTTTAGTTACTGGTTGATTGCATGGAGTAGTTTAATCGAGTAGAGTAAAGTTTTTGGCTTAATAAAAGTACTTTGATAAACAATGGTAGTTTCATTTGATAGTTACAATTTTCATATTAAAGATAAATGACTAAAAGTGAGGTTTGATAATAACCAGTGTAGTAATACTAGTAGTTTTGTTGATGAGTAGTGCAAGTAAGTTATTTCCTTGATGTTGATCCATTCTTATGAGTTGCATCTTGAGCATATCGGGTAGTTGCATGATCATGGCATCATATGGCTTGTAGTGAGTTTATTTTCTTGTTAAACATGAAAATAATCCAACTTGAATATTAAGTTGATCAAGTCATGGTGCCTCTAAATCGGGTTCTTTTTAGTGCGACCACATTTACCTTTATGGGGGGTCTTGATTCGGTCCTTTGTCATGCCTCTTACCGGTGCCTCCAATGAGGGCAGGTTATGGGCGGGCGGTACCCTGGCCCGGTAAGCAGACATAACCTTGTGTGCTCGTTTGTTTTTATGGTACCTTGTCCCCGTTTGGGACCATTTTTCCATGACGGTGGCCGAAGATGCCTTTGGTAGGCATGGGCCACCCATGACTTAGCCCTGAGAGGGAGTGAGTCGGAGTGGCTGGGAGAGTGTCATGACAAGGGAAGGGTTTCGTCGGAACTCCATGGTCCACCCGAATGGGTGTGCGAGGCCCTTGAGTTCTGTAGTGTGGGTAAAGTGCGCTAACCTCTGATGAGTGTATTTTAATCTATCAATAGCCGCGTCCTCGGTTATGGACACAACTCGATAGTAAGTCACACCATGGATCAATAACTATAATTAATCTTGCACACTTGGTATTATTGTGGCACTTGTTTCATGATGACTTGTGGATCATGTGATGATCGCAAGTGGTTGGCTTCAGTTGTGATCCGGGTATGATCACTGTTCGGTTATAGTGGTAGCCCGTTTGGTAAGAGAATCCGAGGGACTCGGTGCACCTGTTGGTTTCATTGCATTCGTAGTATCACTTGCATTGCATTAAACCTGATTAATTGTCATGATATTGTTTGTCATTGTGCTTATGTTTGTTGTGAGCTTGCAAGTACATTCAATGTACTGACTTGGCGTGTCATGCCAGCTTTCAGGCAAGACTGGTCGGATCGGAGAGCGTCCCGCGTCTAGCATTGTGTCCAGGTCGGTGTCCCTATACTATGGAGTTCCACTTCGTCGTTATTCCGCTGCCGCGTAGTTGATATGATTGAGGCCCTTTCATGTTCGTTAAATAATGTACTTGTTGTTCAGCTGCATCGTGTGTGCCGCTTGGCCTCTTATCTCGATGTGATATCAGACTTATGTACCTACTAGCATTAATAAAATGGTTGTTTCTGTACCATGATGCTGTGTGTTGCCAGAAGACTTGATCTCTGGGCTGGCAATGCAAGGTAAACCGGTTGCTCTGAGCAGGGGTGCCACAAGTAACCCATGATCCTAATTGTTTGTGCATTTGCATTCAAAAGCAAATCTTAAATAATGCACAAATTTAGGGGGAGCTCTTGCTTATCACATACTTCTCAAAGCGACGATGTATTTCATTCTTATAATCACTTGTCAAAGCTTTGATCTATATGTTGTCATCAATTACCAAAAAGGGGGAGATTGAAAGTGCAACTAATCCCTGGGTGGTTTTGGTAATTCTTAACAACATATAGCTCATTGAACTAATACTCTTTCAAGATGATCATTTTAGAAAGTTCAATGATTGGCATGGCATGGACTAGAGA
This sequence comes from Triticum aestivum, assembly GCF_018294505.1. Lineage (NCBI taxonomy): Eukaryota > Viridiplantae > Streptophyta > Magnoliopsida > Poales > Poaceae > Triticum > Triticum aestivum. Next base: position 208,077,799 of record NC_057795.1, on the reverse strand, counting down.
TGTGGACCCCTTAAAATGCTAAGGACACATATTGACAACAAGCTCAAGACTCTACATTTTCTTTTTAGTGATCCAAGATCACATTGAATCCATAGGAAAAGCCAATACTATTAAAAGGGGATGAGGTGTTGCTTAATGTCTTACTTGATCAAAATGCTTAGTGATATGTGTCGGTGTCAAATCCGGCAGATCTCGGGTAGGGGGGCCCAAGCTGTGTGTCTAGAGATCGATGGTAACAGGGAGTCAGGGGACACAATGTTTACCCAGGTTTGGGCCCTCTTGATGGAGGTAAAACCCTACTCCTGCGTGATTATATTCGATGAGTATGAAGATTACAAGAGTTGATCTACCTCGAGATCGTAATGGCTAACCCTAAATGTCTCGCCTATGAAGATTCCGATGGTGATGAAAAGTTTCCCTCCATAGACTAACCCCTCTAGTTTATATACACACCGGAGGGGGTCTAGGGTTTGTACAAGGTCGGTTTATCAGGGAAGGAAACCTCCAGACTCTATTCTTGCCGTCCACGTATTGAGAAGTCCCATATGGACATGGTTGATGATCTTCAGCTTGATCCTGTATGGCCCATGCAGCCCGGCCCATACTCCTAGTCTGGACATCTGAGGACCCTCGAATCCGGGACAACCTCAGTAGCCCCCGAACTTGACTTCAATGCCAAGGTAGTATACGGATGCAATTCTTCAGCTTTGCAAGGCGGGTTCCCCATTATACTCCGAATTGACGATAGTCCGGCATCTGTTTCCGCTCCCAGTCTTTATGATTCCTCCCTGCCGCCGCCTCAATTTCCATGCGTCCGAGTGAATGTGAATGGTCCGTTATCCCTGTATTTTAATATTTCTGACAGGCACAAGCCGTGCCTATAAAACAAGGCGAGATCTTTAAAACGCCATCCCGCATCGCACCAAAAGAAAAGTTGCAGACCATGGAAAATCATACCATGGTGAGTGCCCCTAGCTCCTCCTCGCGCCCTCATGGCCCTCAAGAAGGGGACTGGCAGAGTTGCTTTGTATCCCACCTCCAACTCAGTCGGCTTCAAATGCAAGGATATCTCCCTCACTCAGATCTAGTCTCTGTACGGGCGGGGTTAACCACTATAGGTGTGTCACGCCCAATATGCGACCCTATCCTAAAGGAACTCGAAGGTCCCACCAAGGATAGAAATGCATATTGGAGACGCTTTTGCAAGATGGATATCATTACATCGTACCATTACATAATAGTTGGGGATACATTCAAGAGGCATACGATGCCACACCAATTCAACATCATCATACATAAGAGCACCATCCGACTACGGATGAAACACAAATAGAAACTCAAACGACATCCACCCTGCTAGCCCAGGCTGCCGACCTGGAACCTATCCCCTGATCGAAGAAGAAGCAGAAGAAGAACTCCAAAACAAGCAAGCATCGCTCTCGCGTCATGATCATCACATAACCTGTACCTACAACTGTTGTTGTAGTAATCTGTGAGCCATGAGGACTCAGCAGTCCCATTACCATGGGTATCAAGACTTGCAAAGCTTAATGGGTAAGGAAGGAGTAAAGTGGTGAGGTTGCATCAGCAACTAAGCATGATATGGTGGCTAACATACACAAATAAGAGCGAGAAGAGAAGCAACGGAATGGTCGTGAAGCTAGCAATGATCAAGAAGTGATCCTGAACTCCTACTTACGTCAAACATAACCCAAAACCGTGTTCACTTCCCGGACTCCGCCAAAAAGAGACCATCACGTCTACACATGCGGTTGATGCATTTTAATTAAGTCAAGTGTCAAGTTCTCTACAACCGGATATTAACAAATACCCATCTGCCACATAACCGCGGGCACGGCTCTTGAAAGTTTATAACCTGCAGGGGTGTCCCAACTTAGTCCATCACAATCTCTCATGGTCAATGAAGGATATTCCTTCTCCCAGGAAGACCCGATCAGTCTCGGAATCCCGGTTACAAGACATTTCGAGAATGGTAAAACAAGACCAGAAAGACCGCCCGGATGTGCTGACAAATCCCGATAGGAGCTGCACATATCTCGTTCTCAGGGCACACCAGATGAACACTACGTACAGCTAAAACCAAACCTCAAGTTTCCCCGAGGTGGCGCTGCAAGTGGCTCTAGTTCGGACCCAACACTTAGAGAAGCACTGGCCACGGGGGGGGGGGGGTAAATAAAGATGACCCTCGGGCTCCGGAAACCCAAGGGAAAAAGGCTTAGGTAGGAAAATGGTAAAACCAAGGTTGGGCCTTGCTGGAGTAGTTTTATTCAAAGCAAACTGTCAAGGGGGTCCCATAAATCACCCAACCGCGCAAGGAACGCAAAAGCAAGGAACATAACACCGGTATGACGGAAACTAGGGCGGCAAGAGTGGAACAAATCACCAGGCATAAGGCCGAGCCTTCCACCCTTTACCAAGTATATAGGTGCATTAATTAAATAAGAGATATTGTGATATCCCAACATAATCCTGTCCATCATGAAGCAATCTTCGACTTCACATGCAACTAACAATGCTATAAGAGGGGCTGAGCAAAGCGGTAACATAGCCAAGCAACGATTTGCTAGGAAGGGTGAAAAGGTTAGAGGCTGGCATGGAAATCTGGGAGGCTTGATGAACAAGTGATAGGTAGCGCAACATAGCGATAGAATAAAGCAACTAGCATAGCAATGATAGTAGTGAGACCCAAGGTGACGGTCATCTTGCCTGCAATCCCGCTAGGAAGAAGAACGAGTCCATGAAGAAGACGAACGGACGAAGACGAGCCAAGCGTAGTCGAACGAATCCTCACGGTCGAAACGAAACATGAACTATCAAGAAGGAGCACAGCCCAAAAAGAAGCAAACAACAAGGTAAACACACAACACATAAACATGACAAGATGCACAACCAAGCATGATGCATGACAAAGGCTATAAGACGCTACTCATGGCAAGAGATGATGCAAACAAGAACAACACATCAAAGCAAGTTTAAATGAGGCCGAAAACAACATATAACAAATCCGGTAAGTCTTCATGTGCAAATTTCGAAATTGGTCCAGATCTGAATAAACCTTATGTTCAAGTTGTTAAACAGCAAGTTAAAATGCACCAAGCTGATCCACACGAAATTCTAGTCAAGTTACATATAAAGTTCATTTAGTTCGGAGCTACGGCCTAGAAGATATGAGCAAAACAAGTCAAACATGTCATTGATGCAAAATGCATTCAAACATCAAGCAAACACATCAAAACAAGGATGCAACAAGATAAGATGAAACTACATGCAATTCTAAGCAAGTTTCATATAGAGCATGCTAATACTAAGGACAAAGAACAAAACTCCCTTACTAAACTAATTCCAAAGATCAACAAAAAAGATGGTAGGATCCATGCACACATAGCAAGCGATATGACAGATTCAGAATAACAGTACATGGCAGGAACAACGATAAGTAGGCATGTTGGTGAGCTTGTACAACTCACCACAGAGCAACACATGGAATGATAAGGTGACTGACAATAAGAAGACACATTTACGGAGCTAAAAATGACAATATCATAGTCATAGGGTGCATGGATCAATAGCAAAACTCATGGCAAAACTGAACTTAATGTTAACAGGCTGACATCAACATTATTTAGCAAGTTTGGAGCATGATAACAACAAGCTACAGCAGGCCATAATTGCAACCAAGGGCGTGGATGGATAGAGCATAACATGTGGAATAAAACATCCTTAGTGAACATCTCCAGATTACACATAGAATGACTTGTAGCAGCAGGTTTACATAGCATCATGAGATAACAGATTCAGCCTAGCAAAACAGTAACAACAAGTACCGTACTTTACGAACTTGATGCACTCACCACAAGGCACACAAAAATACATGCATTGCACCATTGCAAAGATGGCATGAATATGCTCCTAAAACATGTAGATATCAAGCTCAAAGGATGCACACATAAAATGCAACGAAAATGACAAAACAACAAGTTATAACAGTCTCAGCAGGTTAACATCATATAGCACTCTTGCAACGTTTATTAGGACATAAAAATGGAATCAAACAAGCATGTCACAATGTAATGAAATGAAGAGCATCTCACATTGAACATTTTTACATATTACACGCACAAAACAGAGCTACATGCAAGAAGTTATGGCATGATGAACAGACCACCAGAATATCATAATTGAGGGACTTGGCAGAAATTTAGACCTCGCGGGAAACTGGATCTCGGGGTTCCGGGATGGAGATGAACGGGACGGGGACGCGGCGCGTTTGGATCGGCGGGCTGGTGGATCTGGTGCAGCCCGGCTGGATCCGGGACGAGGCGACTCCGGCAACGGCGTTGCTCCGGCGAGCGGAGGAGGTCGGGGAAGGCACGGACGGGGTGAGGCGGCGCGGGGGCGGTGCCGGTGAAGAGGTGCGGCGGCGGAGGCTGAAGCTCCGGCGACGACGGCTCTCCGGCGAGGGGCCGCGGTGGAGGGCGCCGGCAGGGAGCGGGCGGCGACCGGGGACGAGGGTGCTAGGCGGCGCGGGGGCGGCGGTGTAGGTCACCGGCGGCAGCGGGGCAGGTCGTAGGTGCGGGCTGCGCTCGGTGCGAGGCGGCGGGGTGGAGCGGGCCGGGCGGTGGCGAGATCCGGGCCCGCGCGGGTCCGGGATGGGCTCCGTGGGCCGGGGGCGCAGGGAGAGAGAGGAGGGACATGTGGCGGCGGTGGGTTGGCTGAGGGCGGTGGCGGACATGTCCGGCGGCGGGGGAAGTTTTGGCCGACGGCGAGGAGGTTTGATCTAGGGTTTGCTGAAATTTCGGGGAGAGAGGCCTTTTTATAGGTAGAGGGAGCTAGGAGGGTCCAAATGGGGTGCGGTTTTCGCCCACACATTCGTGATCGAACGGCGGAGAGAAAAGAGGGGAGTTAGATGGGCTAGGTGGACTGTGTGGAGAGGTGCTGGGCTGCAAGAGAAAACGGGGTTTCGGTTAGCTCGGTTAACCGTTGGGGCATCAAACGACCTCCAAATGGAACGAAATTTGACGGGCGGTCTACTAGTGATATACCAAGGCCACTCGGCAAATCTCAGTCCATTCCAAGAACGTTTTTCTCCCGCTCACGAAACAAGGTCTGAGAGGTGCGACGGGTGCGTGCGCGTGTGTTTGTGCTCAGAACGGACAACAGAGAGAAACGACTGAACCCGAATGGATGCAAGTTTTGAAAAACATGCAGATGAAATGCAGAGGATGACATGGCAAAATGCAACGTGCAAGCAAATGACATGACAACTACGGCGAATAACTGGAGGACACCTGGCGCATCGGATTTGGGGCGTTACAACTCTCCTCCACTAACAAGAGATCTCGTCCCGAGATCTTAGGAACGAGACGGAAGAGAAAGAGGAAGAGGTGAAATACGACCAGAAGAAAGAAGAGTAACAAAGTCGAGGGAACTCGGGTAGAAAAGAGGAATGACGAGTATGACGAGAATAAAAGCTCAAGAAACAAGATAGACTCTAAAACCACTCCGGTTAGAACAAGATAGGAAAGGAATAAGAATGGAAGAATTTAGGCAGCACTCCGGCTGAAAATGGCAGGAATAGAACATGAACTTCACCCAATGGGATGGCACTTGACGAGATGAACAACGCAATGCCTCCAGAAGAATTGAAACAATGGAATGAAAAGAACTTAGAAAGAAGGATTGAACGGAGTTGTTGAGAAAATCAACAACAAAAGAATAAGCTTGTTGTGGATTTATCAAAAACATCTCAAAACATGAGGTGAAATTATACCACAACCAAATGTGTGAAAAGCTGAGAAGAACGAAGAAAATGCAAAACTCCACTTCAGAAGAATACGGAGAATTAATTGCACTTCGAGATGTTAGAAGAAAAGATACTTGAACTCCACCAACAAAATTCTTGATGAACTCTTGAAGAATGAATTAAATCATGAAGAACCACCGTGAAGAACTCCGGTAACAAAAGGATGACGAGATAAAATTGAAGGATTAAAAGAATAAGATTAAAGCCTTGCGATGATTTAGCTGGAGGTTCCGACGAAATGGCTGAGGAAATTTGAACTCCGGGAAAGAATAGATGAAAACACTTCGAACCGCGAAATTATTCATCATGAACAAACTCCGAAGGAAGGGATTAATCACTTTGAGGAAATAAGAATAAGATTTATTGTATGCTTATCCTTCAACAAATTTAATTGATGATAAACGAATTTTGCATACTACTTATTCTTGTTGAAAAGGATTGAGAAGTGACATATCGCAAACTTGAGAAGGTCTTCAGGAACCACCGGTAGATTGGAAAGAACGAATGAATTGATATGATAACAAAGGAAAAAGAATCTGACGGAGCCACCGTAAGAATTAGAAAATGACTGATGAAAGAGAATGAATCACTGGGAAGAATTAGAAGAACAAATATGCTAGAGGGAATTTAGATACAAGGGAACGGGAAGAACTCGAGTTGATTAAAGAACATTTGAACGAAGCGCCGGGATAAATAGAGAACGATAACTGGAATTATGGCCTCCGGTGAAAAGAAATGGAAAAACAACTCCTAACATACTTCGGATGGTTAAGAAAAGAATATCTGACAAATGGAATAATTCGAGAGGATAATATGAAGGTAGAACCATGAATCTTCGAGAGAACGGGCAAGATTTAGAGGAAAAACTCTTCTTCTATCTTCAAATGACGACAGAAAACACCACCAAAATTACTGAGATACTCCGGGAGAATGAAAAAGAGGAAGGATTGAACCAAAGATGAAAAGAATTTGAAAGCGATCTTGGAGATGGCATCTGGATGATGAAATTCATTCTTACGCCAAACTCGAAAAGAATTAGGAATGGCTCCGGAATAATTAGAAGAGTCAGGTAAGATCCTGGGAAAAGACCTGTGTGTTAGGGCCCACTAAAAGAAAACACCGTTGAAAAGGGATGTCAAACAGATAGATCATGCACCGGAACAATTGAAATATTTGAATGAGGTGACAACCTCGAATTAATTCGAACACAGACGAATCTCCTGAGATGTCTTCCGAACTCCAGAATGATTAAACTGGCGAGAGGCAAACAAACAAGGAGAACACTTGATCCAAGGAAATGAATATCATCAACCCGAAAAACTTGAATTGAATCCACCGGAGAAGAGATGAAGAATGTCAAACAAAAGAGAATTCACTTGTTGAAAAAAATTGATGAAAGACTGAAGAGGCTCCACACGAATGAAATTGATGCTCGAAATATACTCAGGCTCCGGGAAGAAGAGGGTGGGAGGGCGGGAAAAACAAAGGCAACTTGGAAGGTAGAACCGATGAATAACTTGAAGAGTTGAAATGATTGAGAGAAGAATGCAGAGACTTCGCACGAGTAGGATGGATACTCGACTACGGACTCCGGCTCCGAGAAGAAAAGGGGTGGGTGGGTGGGAAAAAGAAAACAACTGAGGATTGATCTTGGCAATGATGAAGAGGCTCGAGTCAACTTTACGAGAAATGCACCAGATGAAAAGAGATGAGAACCAATGACCGGAAAACCAACTGCGTGATCCTAAAGAAAGTTTGAAGGGGAAGAGGAGTAAGTCAAAACACCTACGTCAAGATTCCTGACCAGAGCGACGAAGGGGCTGAGGAGTAAAAGAATTCATACTCTCCAATATAACTAGACTCAGACATAGTTTTCTTCTAGACTCGACAATGACCAAACTACACGATCAATCAAGGGGGCTCCTATGGTCGGTCGAGGCTCTGATACCAACTTGTCACGCCCAATATGCGACCCTATCCTAAAGGAACTCGAAGGTCCCACCAAGGATAGAAACGCATATTGGAGACGCTTTTGCAAGATGGATAGCATTACATCATACCATTACATAATAGTTGGGGATACATTCAAGAGGCATACAATGCCACACGAATACAACATCATCATACATAAGAGCACCATACAACTATGGATGAAACACAAATGGAAACTCAAACGACATGCACCCTGCTAGCCCAGGCTGGCGACCTGGAACCTATCCCCTGATCAAAGAAGAAGCATAAGAAGAACTCCAAAACAAGCAAGCATCGCTCTCGCGTCATGATCATCGCATAACATGTACCTGCAACTGTTGTTGTAGTAATCTGTGAGCCACGAGGACTCAGCAATCCCATTACCATGGGTATCAAGACTAGCAAAGCTTAATGGGTAAGGAAGGGGTAAACTGGTGAGGTTGCAGCAGTGACTAAGCATGATATGGTGGCTAACATGCACAAATAAGAGCGAGAAAAGAAGCAACATAATGGTTGTGAAGCTAGCAATGATCAAGAAGTGATCCTGAACTCCTACTTACGTCAAACATAACCCAAAACCGTGTTCACTTCCCGGACTCCGCCGAAAAGAGACCATCACGGCTACACACGCGGTTGATGCGTTTTAATTAAGTCAAGTGTCAAGTTCTCAACAACCGGATATTAACAAATTCCCATCTGCCGCATAACCGAGGGCACGGCTCTCGAAAGTTTATACCCTGCAGGGGTGTCCCAACTTAGCCCATCATAAGCTCTCACGATCAATGAAGGATATTTCTTCTCCCAGGAAGACCCGATCAGTCTCGGAATCCCGGTTACAAGACATTTCGACAATGGTAAAACAAGACCAGCAAGACCGCCCGGATGTGCCGACAAATCCCGATAGGAGCTGCACATATCTCATTCTCAGGGCACACCGGATGAACACTATGTAGAGCTAAAACCAAACCTCAAGTTTCCCCGAGGTGGCGCTGCAAGTGGCTCTAGTTCGAACCAACACTTAGAGAAGCACTGGCCCGGGGGGGGGGGGGGGGGAAATAAAAATTACCCTCGGGCTCCGGAAACCCAAGGGAAAAAGGCTTAGGTAGGCAAATGGTAAAACCAAGGTTGGGCCTTGATAGAGGAGTTTTATTCAAAGCAAACTATCAAGGTGGTCCCATAAATCACCCAACCGCATAAGGTACGCAAAATCAAGGAAGATAACACTGGTATGACGGAAACTAGGGCGGCAAGAGTGGAACAAATCACCAGGCATAAGGCCAAGCCTTCCACCCTTTACCAAGTATATAGGTGCATTAATTAAATAAGAGATATTGTGATATCCCAACATAATCCTGTCCATCATGGAGCAATCTTCGACTTCACCTACAACTAACAACGCTATAAGAGGGGATGAGCAAAGCGGTAACATAGCCAAGCAACATTTTGCTAGGAAGGGTGAAAAGGTTAGAGGTTGACATGGCAATCTGGGAGGCTTGATGAACAAGTGATAGGTAGCGCAACATAGCGATAGAACGAAGCAACTAGCATAGCAATGATAGTAGTGAGATCCAAGGTGACGGTCATCTTGCCTGAAATCCCGCTAGGAAGAAGAACGATTCCATGAAGAAGATGAACGGACGAAGACGAGCCAAGCATAGTCGAACGAATTCTCACGGTCGCAACGAAACAGGAACTATCAAGAAGGAGCACAACCCGAAAAGAAGTAAACAACAAGGTAAACACACAACACATAAACATGACAAGATGCAGAACCAAGCATGATGCATGACAAAGGCTATAAGACGCTACTCATGGAAAAAGATGATGCAAACAAGAACAACACATCAAAGCAAGTTTAAATGAGGCCGGAAACAACATATAACAAATCTGGTAAGTCCTCATATGCAAATTTCGAAATTGGTCCAGATCTGAATAAACCTTATGTTCAAGTTATTAAACAGCAAGTTAAAACGCACCAAGATGATCTACACGAAATTCTAGTCAAGTTACATATAAAGTCCATTTAGTTCGGAGCTACGACCTAGAAGATATGAGCAAAACAAGTCAAACATGGCATTGATGTAAAATGCATTCAAACATCAAGCAAACACATCAAAACAAGGATGCAACAAGATAAGATGAAACTACATGCAATTCTAAGCAAGTTTCATATAGAGCATGCTAATACTAAGGACAAAGAACAAAACTCCCTTACTGAACTAATTCCAAAGATCAACAGAAAAGATGGTAGGATCCATGCAAACATGGCAAGCGATATGACAGATTCAGAATAACAGTACATGGCAGGAACAACGATAAGTAGGCATGTTGGTGAGCTTGTACAACTCACCACAGAGCAACACATGGCATGGTAAGGTGACCAACAGTAAGAAGACACATTTACGGAGCTAAACATGACAATATCATAGTCATAGGGTGCATGGATCACTAGCAAAACTCATGGCAAAACTGAACTTAATGTTAACAGGCTGACAGCTACATTATTTAGCAAGTTTGGAGCATGATAACCACAAGCTACAGCAGGCCATAATTGCAACCAAGGGCGTGGATGGATAGAGCATAACATGTGGAATAAAACATCCTTAGTGAATATCTCCAGATTACACATAGAATGACTTGTAGCAGCAGGTTTACATAGCATCATGAGATAACAGATTTAGCCTAGCAAAACAGTAACAACAAGTACCGTACTTTACGAAGTTGATGCACTCACCACAAGGCACACAAAAATACATGGATTGCACCACTACGAAGATGGCATGAATATGATCCTAAAACATGTAGATATCAAGCTCAAAGGATGCACTCATAAAATGCAACGAAAATGACAAAACAACAAGTTATAACAGTCTCAGCAGGTTAACATCATATAGCACTCTTGCAACATTTATTAGGACATAAAGATGGAATCAAACAAGCATGGCACAATGTAATGAAATGAAGAGCATCTCACAATGAACATTTTTACATATTACACGCACAAAACGGAGCTACATGCAAGAAGTTATGGCATGATGAACAGAGCACCAGAATATCATAATTGAGGGACTTGGCAGAAATTTAGACCTCGCGGGAAACTGGATCTCGGGGTTCCGGGATGGAGATAAATGGGACGGGGACGCGACGCGTTTGGATCGGCGGGCTGGTGGATCTGGTCCAGCCCGGCCGGATCCGCGACGAGGCAACTCCGGCGACGGTGTTGCTCCGATGAGCGGAGGAGGTCGGGGACGGCACAGACGGGGCAAGGCGGCACGGGGGTGGCGCCGGTGAAGAGGTGCGGCAGCGGAGGCTGAAGCTCCGGCGACGACGGCTCTCCGGCGAGGGGTCGCGGTGGAGGGCGCTGGCAGGGAGCGGGTGGCGACCGGGGACGAGGGCTCTAGGCGGCGCGGGGGCGGCGGTGTAGGTCACCGGCGGCAGCGGGGCAGGTCGCAGGTGTGGGCTGCGCTCGGTGCGAGGCGGCGGGGTGGAGCGGGCTGGGTGGTGGCGAGATCCGGCCCCGCGCGGGTCCGGGATGGGCTCCGCGGGCCGGCGGAGCGGGTAGAGAGAGGAGGGACACGTGGCGGCGGTGGGTTGGCTGAGGGCGGCGGCGGACATGTCCGGCGGCGGCGGAAGTTTTAGCCGACGGCGAGGAGGTTTGATCTAGGGTTTGCTGAAATTTCGGGGAGAGAGGCCTTTTTATAGGTAGATGGAGCTAGGAGGGTCCAAATGGGGTGCGGTTTTCGCCCACACGATCATGATCGAACGGCGGAGGCAAAGAGGGGAGTTAGATCGGCTAGGTGGACTGTGTGGGGAGGTGCTGGGCTGCAAGAGAAAAGGGGGTTTCGGTTAGCTCGGTTAACCGTTGGGGCATCAAACGACCTCCAAATGGAACAAAATTTGACGGGCGGTCTACTGGTGATATACCAAGGCCACTCGGCAAATCTCGGTCCATTCCGAGAATGTTTTTCTCCCGCTCACGAAACAAGGTCTGAGAGGTGCGACGGGTGCGTGCGAGTGTGTCTGTGCTCAGAACGGACAACGGAGAGAACCGGCGGAACCCAAACGGATGCAAGTTTTGAAAAACATGCAGATGAAATGTAGACGATGACATGGCAAAATGCAACGTGCAAGCAAATGACATGACAACTACAGCGAATAACTGGAGGACACAAGGCGCATCGGATTTGGGGCGTTACAACTCTCCTCCACTAACAAGAGATCTCGTCCCGAGATCTTAGGAACGAGACGGAAGAGAAAGAGGAAGAGGTGAAATACGACCAGAAGAAAGAAGAGTAACAAAGTCGAGGTAACTCGGGTAGAAAATAGGAATGATGAGCATGACGAGAATCAAAGCTCAAGAAACAAGAAAGACTCTGAAACCACTCCGGTTAGAACAAGATAGGAAAGGAATAATAATGGAAGAATTTAGGCAGCACTCCGGCTGAAAATGGTAGGAATAGAACATGAACTTCACCCAATGGGATGGCACTTGACGAGATAAACAACGCATTGCCTCCGGAAGAATTGAAACAATGGAATGAAAAGAACTTAGAAAGAAGGATTGAACGGAGTTGTTGAGAAAATCAACAACAAAAGAATAAGCTTGTTGTGGACTTATCAAAAACATCTCAAAACTTGAGGTGAAATTATACCACAACCAAATGTCTGAAAAGCTGAGAAGAACGAAGAAAATGCAAAACTCCACTTCAGAAGAATACGGAGAATTAATTGCACTTCGAGATGTTAGAAGAAAAGATACTTGAACTCCACCAACAAAATTCTTGATGAACTCTTGAAGAATCAATTAAATCATGAAGAACCACCGTGAAGAACTCCGGTAACAAAAGGATGACAAGATAAAATTGAAGGATTAAAAGAATAAGATTAAAGCCTTGCGATGATTTAGCTGGAGGTTCCGACGAAATGGCCGAGGAAATTTGAACTCCGGGAAATAATAGATGAAAACACTTCGAACCGCAAAATTATTCATCATGAACAAACTCCGAAGGAAGGGATTAATCACTTTGAGGAAATAAGAATAAGATTTATTGTATGCTTACCCTTCAACAAATTTAATTGATGTTGCATACTACTTATTCTTGTTGAAAAGAATTGAGAAGTGACATATCGCAAACTTGAGAAGGTCTTCATGAACCATCGGTAGATTGGAAAGAACGAATGAATTGATATGATAACAAAGGAAAAAGAATCTGACGGAGCCACTGTAAGAATTAGAAAATGACTGATGAAAGAGAATGAATCACCGGGAAGAATTAGAAGAACAAATATGCTAGAGGGAATTTAGATACAAGGGAACGGGAAGAACTCGAGCTGATTAAAGAACATTTGAACGAAGCGCTGGGATAAATAGAGAACGATAACTGGAATTATGGCCTCCGGTGAAAAGAAATGGAAAAACAACTCCTGACATACTTCAGATGGTTAAGAAAAGAATATCTGACAAATGGAATAATTCGAGAGGATAATATGAAGCTAGAACCATGAATCTTTGAGAGAATGGGCAAGATTTAGAGGAAAAACTCTTCTTCTATCTTCAAATGACTACGGAAAACACCACCAAAATTACTGAGATACTCCGGGAGAATGAAAAAGAGGAAGGATTGAACCAAAGATGAAAAGAATTTGAAAGCGATCTTGCAGATGGCATCTGGATGATGAAATTCATTCTTACGCCAAACTCAAAAAGAATTAGGAATGGCTCCGGAATAATTAGAAGAGTCAGGTAAGATCCTGGGAAAAGACCTGTGTGTTAGGTCCCACTAAAAGAAAACACCGTTGAAAAGGGATGTCGAACAGATAGATCATGCACCGGAACAATTGAAATATTTGAATGAGGTGACAACCTCGAATTAATTCGAACACAGACAAATCTCCTGAGATGTCTTCTGAACTCTGGAATGATTAAACTAGCGAGAGGCGAACAAACAAGGAGAACACTTGATCCAAGGAAAAGAATATCATCAACCCAAAAAACTTGAATTGAATCCACCGGAGAAGAGATGAAGAATGTCAAACAAAAGATAATTCACTTGTTGAAACAAATTGACGAAAGACTGAAGAGGCTCCACACGAATGAAATTGATGCTCGAAACAGACTCAGGCTCCGGGAATAAGAGGGTGGGAGGGCGGGAAAAACAAAGGCGACTTGGAAGGTAGAACCGATGAATAACTTGAAGAGTTGAAATAATTGAGAAAAGAATGCAGAGACTTCGCACGAGTAGGATGGATACTCGATTATGGACTCTGGCTCCGAGAAGAAAAGGGGTGGGCGGGTGGGAAAAAGAAAACAACCGAGGATTGATCTTGGCAACGATGAAGAGGCTCGAGTTAACTTGACGAGAAATGCACCAGATGAAAAGAGATGAGAACCAATGACCGGAAAACCAACTGCATGATCCTAAAGAAAGTTTGAAGAGGAAGAGGAGTAAGTCAAAACACCTACGTCAAGATTCCTGACCAGAGCGACGAAGGGGCTGAGGAGTAAAAGAATTCGTACTCTCCGATATAACTAGACTCAGAAATAGTTTTCTTCTAGACTCGACAATGACCAAACTACACGATTAATCAAGGGGGCTCCTATGGTCGGTCGAGGCTCTGATACCAACTTGTCACGCCCAATATGCAACCCTATCCTAAAGGAACTCGAAGGTCCCACCAAGGATAGAAACGCATATTAGAGACGCTTTTGCAAGATGGATACCATTATATCGTACCATTACATAATAGTTGGGGATACATTCAAGAGGCATACAATGCCACACGAATACAACATCATCATACATAAGAGCACCATCCGACTACGGATGAAACACAAATGGAAACTCAAACGACATGCACCCTGCTAGCCCAGGCTGCCGACCTGGAACCTATCCCCTGATCAAAGAAGAAGCAGAAGAAGAACTCCAAAACAAGCAAGCATCGCTCTCGCGTCATGATCATCGCATAACCTGTACCTGCAACTGTTGTTGTAGTAATCTGTGAGCCAAGAGGACTCAGCAATCCCATTACCATGGGTATCAAGACTAGCAAAGCTTAATGGGTAAGGAAGGGGTAAAGTGGTGAGGTTGCAGCAGCGACTAAGCATGATATGGTGGCTAACATATGCAAATAAGAGCGAGAAAAGAAGCAACAGAACGGTCGTGAAGCTAGCAATGATCAAGAAGTGATCCTGACTTATGTCAAACATAACCCAAAACTATGTTCACTTCCCGGACTCCGCCGAAAAGAGACCATCACGGCTACACACGCGGTTGATGCGTTTTAATTAAGTCAAGTGTCAAGTTCTCAACAACCAGATATTAACAAATTCCCATCTGCCACATAACTGAGGGCATGGCTCTCGAAAGTTTATACCCTGCAGGGGTGTCCCAACTTATCTCATCACAAGCTCTCATGATCAACGAAAGATATTTCTTCTCCTAGGAAGACCCGATCAGTCTCGGAATCCCAGTTACAAGACATTTCGACAATGGTAAAACAAGACCTGCAAGACCGCCCGGATGTGCCGACAAATCCCGATAGGAGCTGCACATATCTCGTTCTCAGGGCACACCGGATGAACACTATGTACAGCTAAAACCAAACCTCAACTTTCCCCGAGGTGGCGCTGCAGGTGGCTCTAGTTCGGACCAACACTTAGAGAAGCACTGGCCCGGGGGGGGGGGGTAAATAAAGATTACCCTCGGGCTCCGGAAACCCAAGGGAAAAAGGCTTAGGTAGGCAAATGGTAAAACCAAGGCTGGGCCTTGCTGGAGGAGTTTTATTCAAAGCGAACTGTCAAGGGGGTCCCATAAATCACCCAACTACGTAAGGAACGCAAAATCAAGGAACATAACACCGGTATGACGGAAACTAGGGCGGCAAGAGTGGAACAAATCACCAGGCATAAGGCCAAGCCTTCCACCCTTTACCAAGTATATAGGTGCATTAATTAAATAAGAGATATTGTGATATCCCAACAAAATCCTGTCCATCATGGAGCAATCTTCGACTTCACCTACAACTAACAACGCTATAAGAGAGGATGAGCAAAGCGGTAACATAGCCAAGCAATGGTTTGCTAGGAAGGGTGAAAAGGTTAGAGGCTGACATGGCAATCTGGGAGGCTTGATGAACAAGTGATAGGTAGCGCAACATAGCGATAGAACAAAGCAACTACCATAGCAATGATAGTAGTGAGATCCAAGGTGACGGTCATCTTCCTGAAATCCCGCTAGGAAGAAGAACGAGTCCATGAAGAAGACGAACGGATGAAGACGAGCCAAGCGTAGTCGAACGAATCCTCACGGTCGCAACGAAACAGGAACTATCGAGAAGGAGCACAACCCGAAAAGAAGCAAACAACAAGGTAAACACACAACACATAAACATGACAAGATGCACAACCAAGCATGATGCAAGACAAAGGCTATAAGACGCTACTCATGGCAAAAGATGATGCAAACAAGAACAACACATCAAAGCAAGTTTAAATGAGGCCGGAAACAACATATAACAAATCCGATAAGTCCTCATATGCAAATTTCGAAATTGGTCCAGATCTGAATAAACCTTATGTTCAAGTTGTTAAACAGCAAGTTAAAATGCACCAAGATGATCTACATGAAATTCTAGTCAAGTTACATATAAAGTTCATTTAGTTCGGAGCTACGACCTAGAAGATATGAGCAAAACAAGTCAAACATGGCATTGATGTAAAATGCATTCAAACATCAAGCAAACACATCAAAACAAGGATGCAACAAGATAAGATGAAACTACATGCAATTCTAAGCAAGTTTCATATAGAGCATGCTAATACTAAGGACAAAGAACAAAGCTCCCTTGCAGAGCAACACATGGCATGATAAGGTGACCAACAGTAAGAAGGCACATTTATGGAGCTAAACATGACAATATCATAGTCATAGGGTGCATGGATCACTAGCAAAACTCATGGCAAAACTGAACTTAAGGTTAACAGGCTGACAACAACATTATTTAGCAAGTTTGGAGCATGATAACAACAAGCTACAACAGGCCATAATTGCAACCAAGGTCGTGGATGGATAGAGCACAACATGTGGAATAAAACATCCTTAGTGAACATCTCCAGATTATGCATAGAATGGCTTGTAGCAGCAGGTTTACATAGCATCATGAGATAACAGATTCAGCCTAGCAAAACAGTAACAGCAAGTACCCTACTTTACGAACTTGATGCACTCACCACAAGGCACATAAAATACATGGATTGCTCCACTTCAAAGATGGCATGAATATGCTCCTAAAACATGTACTCCCACCGTTCAAAATTACTTGTCTCAAAAATGGATGTATCCAGAAGTAAAATACGTCTAGATACATCCATTTTCGCGACAAGTAATTACAAACGGAGGGAGTAGACATCAAGTTCAAAGGATGCACACATAAAATGCAACGAAAATGACAAAACAACAAGGTATGACAGTCTCAGCAGGTTAACATCATATAGCACTCTTGCAACATTGATTAGGACATAAAGATGGACTCAAACAAGCATGGCACAATGTAATGAAATGAAGAGCATCTCACAGTGAACATTTTTACATATTACATGCACAAAACGGAGCTACATGCAAGAAGTTATGGCATGATGAACAGAGCACCAGAATATCATAATTGAGGGACTTAGAGAAATTTAGACCTCGCGGGAAACTGGATCTCGGAGTTCCGGGATGGAGATGAACGGGACGAGGACGCGGCGCCTTTCGATCGGCGTGCTGGTGGATCTGGTCCATCCCGGCCGGATCCAGGACGAGGCGACTTTGGTGATGGCGTTGCTCCGGTGAGCGGAGGAGGTTGGGGACGGCACAGACGGGGCGAGGCGGCGCGGGGGCGGCGCCGGTGAAGGGGTGGGAGGCTGAAGCTCCGGCGACGACGGCTCTCCGGCGAGGGGCCGCGGTGGAGGGCGCCGGCAGGGAGCGGGCGGTGACCGGGGACGAGGGTGCTAGGAGGCGCGGGGGCGGCGGTGGAGGTTGCCGGTGGCAGCGAGGCGGCCGTGGGGCAGGTCGCCGGGGCGGGCTGCGCTGGGTGCGAGGCGGCGGGGCGGAGCGGGCCGAGCGGCGGCGAGATCTGGGCCCATGCGGGTCCGGGATGGGCTCCACAGGCCGGCGGCGCGGGGAGAGAGGAGGGACACGTGGCGGCGGTGGGTTGGCTGAGGGCGGCGGCGGACATGTCCGGCGGCGGGGGAAGTTTTGTCCGGCGGCGAGGAGGAAGTTTGATCTAGGGTTTGCTGAAATTTCGGGGAGAGAGGCCTTTTTATAGGTAGAGGGAGCTAGGAGGGTCCAAATGGGGTGCGGTTTTCGCCCACACGATCGTGATCGAACGGCGGAGAGCATAGAGGGGAGTTAGATGGGCTAGGTGGACTGTGTGTAGAGGTGCTGGGATGCAAGAGAAAAGGGGGTTTCAGTTAGCTCGGTTAACCGTTGGGGCATCAAACGACCTCCAAATGGAATGAAATTTGACGGGCGGTCTACTGGTGATATACCAAGGCCACTCGGCAAATATCGGTCCATTCCGAGAATGTTTTTCTCCCGCTCACAAAACAAGGTCGAGAGGTGTGATGGGCGCGTGCGAGTGTGTCTGTGCTTGGAACGGACAACGGAGAGAACCGGCGGAACCCGAACGGATGCAAGTTTTGAAAAACATGCAGATGAAATGCATATGATGACATGGCAAAATGTAACACGCAAGCAAATGACATGACAACTACGGCGAATAATTGGAGGACACCTGGCGCATCGGATTCGGGGCATTACAAGGTGTTGATGCATTGGCAGAGAATTTCCCCAATTCTAGCCAAGGGGAGAGTGTGTGCTTCACCTCATTCCTTTTGAGGGGCATGGGATTCCCAATCCACCCCTTCCTTAGGGGCTTACTGGAACACTATGAGATCCAGCTGCACAACCTCACACCAGGTTCTATTTTACATATCTCCGGTTTCGTCGCTCTTTGTGAATTGTTTTTGGGTTGCGAGGCTCACTTTGAAATATGGAAAAATTTCTTCTGCCTCGTCCCCCGCCATCAGGGTGGCGGGTCTATTTTTGAAGTGGGCGGGGCTGAAGTATGGCGTATAGCCGGATCCAGCTACCCAGTCGGGACTCTGAAGAAGGGATCTACCGAATGGTCTTCGGAATGGTTCTATATCAACGATGTACCTCTTCCAGATCCTGTTCAGCGCGGACTACCAGAATTTTCCAGCGTCCCCTAGAAGAAGCTATATAGATGGCATCCCATGTCCCTTGCCCAGGAAGACAGTGCGGAAGTGATGAGATTGGTAAATAAGGTCAAGGTACTGACCCATTTCAGGCTCTCCATAGTGGAAGTTATGGCCATTGCGATATATAGATGCATCCAACCACTTCAATCCTGAGTAACCCCCTTATGGAGCTATAATGGGGAGGATGACGCATCCCGCTACAGGCGAAAGGGTTCAAATAATGAAGCCGCATTAGCCGCAGCACTGGCCGACCTTTATAAAGGTGAAGAAGAAGACTTCCTTCGTTTAAATTGCCGAGAGGCCTACTCCATGTATACTCCCATTGAATGGGTAAGTTTTCTAACCGTTCAATTCTTTTTTACTCATTGAGATGCATTGACCGAATACCCTAGCTATATTTTTTTTAAATAGTCATGGAGGCAAATTGTCGAGAACATTAACTGCTCCGCCCCCCAGCCAGAGGATCATGATTGCAATGAAGACCCCGGATTCCATGAGGATCCTGACATATTTGTAGAGTTCGAAGATGAAGCCTACTATCAGGCAAGCCTTTACGGCTCGGAGGTGGCGATTATGGCTGACTACCCCGACCTCTATCCCTTCGTGAAGGTAAGTATTTGAAAATTGTATTCTCGGGGAAGAGGAATACTTATGATTGTCTCTTTATCCTCCGAATTGGACCATGTTTCGCAGGATCGGGGCTCAGCGAGCCGTACTCAGGGGAGGGCGACCAAGAAAAGGTCAGCACCTTCGTGGAAGGGCCGTGCAAAGCGAAAAGAGGTCGGCAGCACCACTGAACCTGTTCCACCATCGAAAATGTATATTCCTTTTTTTAATATTCGGTCGTGAAGCCGAACTGTCATTCGAATCCTCCTTCTATCATCGCAGGAGGGGTATACGGCGAACCGTGAGTAAGATCCCAGCCAGCCGAGCCGCGGCTAATCCGGCGCCGGAGATACCAATCGGGACGGGGGCACATGCTAATGCGGCACATACTCGTTTGTCTCACTTAGAGCCAGATGAGATGTCCGTCACCAACTCCGAAGTCGAGAGTGCGATGAACCATCATCACTTAAAAGAAGCCTTGCGTGCCCCTGCCTTAACAAAGCCGGAGTTTAATGCCCTAAGCACTGTAGGCATCCGAGCTGCCCGAGACGGACTCACCGGGGTCACTCGCCTGTTTTCAAAGGATATGCAGGTACAAATCTTTATGAACTTAGTGAATAGACAGTAGTAGCCCCCGAGACATAAAGCGGGTGAACAAAACCAATTTGAGGATCATATGATGACCACAGGTTCTCAAGGAGAAGTACAGTGCATCGACCCAGGAGCTTGAGACAAGCCAAACACAGCTAAATGCCGCTGTCTTCGAGCTTGAAGAAATAAAGAGTGCCCCAATGTATTATGGCAAAGATAAGAAGCAAGAAGAAAAAATGAATAAACAAGCCGAAGAGAAAGATCTTGAAGGCTCAACTCTTGGAGGCACAACATGAAAACCAGAAGCTGAAGGGCGACATATTTGGTATGACTTGTGAACCATCTGTATTACTAATTTAATCATAATGCGAAATGTTATAGTTAGGTTGATACAGGTATGTTGACCGACCGACCCGAAGAGGAAATGCCCGTCCTACAAAGTGACATTCTGAAGGAGCTGGCAAAGCTCCACGAGCATGCTCGAAAGGCTATGAAGAATATGGCCAAAGCCTTATGTCCTTTTGATGTCCCTCCAGAAAGTATGGAGGGGTTGGCTGATCTATTCAAGGGTGCCCGGCGTTGTTTTGAGCTATGGAAAACATCCGCATGCCGTGAAGGCGCTCGAGAGGCATGGGCCATGGTGAAGACACGCTATACTCGTCTTGACCCAAACCATATGGCCAGAGTTGGACCGCGGGGACCTGATGGGAAGGAAATTCCCGTAAGCCTGGTATACGACCAAGTAATGACAGCGGCGAAATTTTCACAACAAGATTATAAGTTAGATAGCCTACTAGATGGTGTAGAAAGGGAGTGAGCATTTGATTCGATGTACCCATGTACTTTATGACCAAACTTATCTCCTGCCGAATTGTATGAAAATTTTGTCATCGCAGACCTTCGGCTTCTACCTTCGAACCAAAAAGTTGGAGTGTTTCCGTATACTGTGTTTGACAAAGAAACATTTAGTATTGTTGGAACCAGGCAATCCGGCCATATTGCTCGAATAGACAAAATGTATTCAACACAGTTATGTTATATTACTGTTTAACGTAAGAAACATCTTCCAAGAAAAATAGTTCCGTTAGGGGTTCCTTTCCTTGGGCTGGGCTTGTATGTGAAGTACAGAGAACCAATTTTATATTTTTTTTCCGAAAACAACCCGATGGATATGTGCCGACCAATGATTCCCTTAAGAACACTAGCTTTCGGCTTCACCTGTCTGAGGTACAGGGCCGGATAACCCGTTTGTAACAATCACAGAGGTGCTCCCTTGACACCCTAGTCAAACAATTGGGAATGTAGGGTATAAACAAGAGCAAGGCAACCCAACTTGGCAAAAACTTAAGTCATAAAGGTGCATATAATGGCAGAAGCAACAGATAGTACGGACAAAAGGAGCTTATGAGCTTTTCAATAAAATGCTTCCTTTAAAAGAAGCCCCCATGTATGGTGGGGTGTATACATTTAAAGATGCGTACTCCCAACAATGCAGTTTATCCAGACATACAATTTAAGGAGAGAAGGGTAAAAAAAGTAACATGGGAGAAAAAATAGAAAAAAACCTAGTTTTAAAATGGGACCTAAGGAGGCCGAATTATGTGTAAAATGTTTGGAGCCGGGCGGCGTTCCAGGGGTTCGGCTCAAGGTGATTATCCTCGGCATTGCGAAGGCGATAGGCTCCTCCAGTAAGGACTTCATCTATTATGAAGGGGGTCTCCCATTTAGGTTTGAGCTTGTCCTTTTTCTTCTCAGGGAGGCGTAGAACAAGTTCTCCGACATTGTATGTTTTAGCCCGCACTTCTCTACTTTGGTAACGTCTGTCCTGTTGTTGATAGAATGCGGAGCAGGCCTTGGCAACATCGCGCTCCTCTTCAAGTCCATCTAGGTCGTCATGCCGATCTAGTTCGGCCTCTTTCTCTTCACACATGCGCACTCTAGGTGAGTCATGAATAATATCGCAAGGTAGTACAACTTTTGCGCCGTACACCATAAAGGAAGGTGTGTGGCTGATCATTCGATTAGGCATGGTCCGCAGTCCCCAGAGTACGGAATCGACTTCCTCAACCCAGTAATATCTGATTTTCGTAAAGAGCGCACCAGTCTGGGCTTAATACCACTCATGATCAGACCATTGGCCCGTTCGACTTGGCCGTTTGTTTTAGGGTGGTATACAGATGCATAGTCGAATTTAATGCCCAACTTAGCGCACCAAGTTTTCACCTCATCAGCTATGAAGTTAGAAGCATTATGAGTGATGATACTGTGTGGGACACCATAATGGTGGACTACACCAGATATAAAGTCAATCACTAGTCTAGGCTCAACTATTTTTACTGGTTTGGCCTCTTTCCATTTAGCGAATTTGTCCACCATGACCAGCAAGTATTTCTTTTTGTGGCTTCCCCCTTTAAGGGGTCCAACCATGTCAAGCACCTAGACCGCAAATGGCCAAGTAATGGGGATAGTTCTTAATGCGGTGGGAGGCATGTGGCTTTGATTGGCGAAAAGCTGACAGCCCACGCAGCATTGGACAAGGTCTTGAGCATCTGTGACACCCCAAAAAGTTTTAACCTTATTTTATTAATTAAAAATTTGCCAGGAAACTAAAACTTTTATTTTCTGGATTTTCTCCTGATTTCAGAACCATTCTTTTCTTTATTATTATGGAGTTTTTACCCCAAGTAAAAACTTCTCTGTCATTATTGGACTTGTTTACCCTCTCAAATAAAACAATTCTTTTATTAGTGGGATTATTTACATAATTATTTTTCCCTGAGCTTTATTTCTCTAAAATAGTTTTTCATGAGTTTTAAGGTCCCATTTGCACTGCAACCCTTTTATAAATTTATTTAAAATTCCAACCAAAATTTGGAGATGTCATGTGATGTTTATAAATCACTTTTATGCAAAAATATGTTTCATTCATTGGATATTTTGGGTTCTACACCAAGTTTTCGAATCTGGTCCAGTGGGCAATTTTACACTACAACCTATTTAACTATTTCTTTAAAACTTCCACCAAAATTAGGGGAGGTCCATAGGAGCATGTTATTCATCTTTATGCAAAAACCTATTGATGTTCTTTGAAATTTTTGAGTGAACCAACCTCATCTTCATTCTGGTCCAACTTGAGGATTTGTACTGCAACCATATTTTTACTTGCTCTTCTACCCATGGTTATTTTTCCTACTTGTAGTCCTTCCTAAAAAACCCTTAAGTCCAAGAGATTGGACTCATTGGAGCATTTTTGGTACATGATATCATGCCCTTTTCTTTCTGTCCAAAACTGAAGTTTTGCAAAACTTGCACTAACAAGTTTCTTCTTTTGCCCAAATGACTTTACCACCCTCTTTACCTTCCAAAGAGACCCCAATCTAGAGACTCTGGCCACTCCAAGAAATGCCTAGGTGCCCCTGACATTATGACAAACACCTTATGGGCATGATCTGTTTTGGCATAGTTTCTGGTTTGTGCAATGAACCTGCTTCCTGTGCCTAACCACCTTGTCCACTAAGCACCTAGACGATCCTAACCTAGGTCTGCTAAGTGCCAGCCTCACCCAAGCCCTGTAGCATGCACTGGCATTTCGCGGAGCACCTGGTGGGCGTGCTCTGGGCGCGCCCAGAGCGCGCGTTTTGCACGTGTTGCACGCGCGTGCACCGAGCCGCCGCGTCTCGCCCCGCACCCGTTCTGGCCCTTGGCCAACCGCAGCCAGGACGCCACGTCTCCTTCTGCACCCCAAAGCCACCCCGACCACCCCTGGCACCCCACAGCGCCACCGTCAGGTCGGCCGTGGTGGCTAGCTGATGGCCGCCTGCAGGCCCCGGCTGTGTCGGCGACACCCGAGCCACCCCAGCGCGCCAGCTGTCCTTAGGAACAACACGAGCTTATCCGTAAGTCGTCCTCTAGGTCACGTCGCCGCCACGTTGCCCTACAGCACAGAACGGCGGTCGCCGACGATCTTATCCACGGCTGCCGCAAACCGACCTCGTTGCACTATAAAAGGAGGCCCCTAAGCGCATCCGAGCACGTAGACGACCTCAGGCCACCCCCATGGCACCCCCAGAGTCAGCAATCATCGGGGGGAAGCTATCTTCCCCGACTCTGGCCGGTTCGGCCGCCGCCACGTCCCAGCTCCGTTCACCACAACCAGAGCCCCTCTAGTCCAACCAGTGCCACCAACCTTCTCCCCTCGCCCTTGCGGAGCCGCCCAGCACCTCAAATGCGATTGAAAGCCACCATAGTTCAAACCCCCAAAACTCCCGACGCCACCGGCCATCGCGAAGCTCGCCGCCGGTGACTCCCTCCATCCCCGCCGGCAAGTCGACTACCGGGAGGACCACCCTGATCTTACAGATCCAACCTTGCCCTTGGATCCCCATGAGGAGCCACCGTTCGACGGCGGCGGTCGCCGGAGCCCCGCGCCGCTTGGGCAGAGGAGGGAGAAGACGCGGGCGACTGGTCAAACCTGACCAGTGGGCCCAGGGGACCCACTGTCAGTGACCAGCCCCGCTGCCACGTGTTTTAAGTGGTAGCATATTTGCAAAGTACGTGTTCGACGTGTACACACTCGAAACGTTTTCTTTTCTTTTTCTGTTTTATTTTAAAAACTAGAAATTTGACTAAACTTTGACTGGCTATATCTTTTTAAATAAAACTCCAAATGAGTTGATTCTTTTTCCTACCTTTCTCAAATTTAGGCTAGTTTATTTTAAGATTTTTTTGAAAAAATTTCAGACAACTTCTTTGCACTGTTTTTGAAGTATGTGTTATTTGAATATTTTCAAAATAGGATTTTTGGAGAAGAAGAAAACTTTCAAAAGTTTTAGGATGCACCCTGCCTCTACACAACTTGAAGGCAAGCATTCTGAACCCTGGCATAATATTTTTGGTGTGTTGGTTGACACGATTATAACACCGCCCTAATACGGAGAACTCGTTAATTTATGTGGTGACACGATCATTTGCTTGAATTGCATATTATTGATTTCCTTGCTATTGGAAATGAATCTACTTGTGATGGTAATCATTCTCATGTGCCTTGCATGCATGCCGGAAAAGAATCCGGGAAAACCTCTGCCTTGGGTAGGCGTGAGCTTGTCGCCGGTCTCCGTCGGGATGGTTATGACCGGGATGGCATAGTAAGGTATAATGAGTGGTGATTCGGTTGGTTGAAATATTTTTGTCACACATATCATGCAGGGAATTTATGAACCTCCTGAGTCGACCATAGATCGAGTCTTGTTCCAGTAACCCCCATACTTGTTTCGTACTACCACTTGCCCTCTCGCAGGTATGGTACGGTTCAGTAAATTGTCAACCCCTTTCTTGGCACACACCATACAGAGAGGCCATGGTGGAAGATACCGGATGCATCCGGTAGGCAGGACACCTGGTCCGGGGGCATGGGTGTTTCCAGTTGGGACCTAGAGGGGGGAACCCCTTAGAGCGCGCGTCATCAATTTGATCCCATGCTACACGAGGTTGTAGCCTCCCCACTTAGAGTTTTACTTGACAGGTGTCGTGGGTGATTCTAGACACCGATAACTTAAGCTGGTGTGTGCAAGTTAGGTGCGTTTTCAATTAAAAGACCATAGACGGAATTAGTCCCGATGGACTAAAGGAATCCGTTGCTCGTGGGTAAAGAGTACACCCTCTGCAGAGTTAATATCTATTCGAATAGTCGTGTCCATGGGTAAGGACTACAGTCTGGGTCGGGTCAAGTGTCGGTCTTAGTGTCGGTCTTCGGAGGAGGAACTACTAAACCAGAACATGGATCGTGACCTGTGACTTATGATGATTGTGGTTATTATTATTATAGACTAACACTTTATATTATTGGATTTATTGAGTATCCCTGGGAAGGTTCTACCTCCTGGATATTCACAGTGATTATTTTTCTTACAAGCCCTTTATGTTGTGTCGCTCAGACGCCCGACTGTGGCATGCTTGTTATTTACTTTAAAAGCCCTTTATGTGGTGTCGCTCAGACGCCCGACTGTGGCATGCTTGTTATTTACTTTATAAGCCCTTTATGTGGTGTCGCATAGACGCCCGACTGTGGCATGCTTGTCATTTATTTACCTTATAAGCCCTTTATGTGGTGTCGCTTAGGCGCCCGACTGAGGCATGCTTCATATCATGATCCTTTCAAGGCGTCGCTTCAGACACCCAATCGGTACATGTTATTTCTACTCCATTATTGCATATTCATGTTGTATATAAATAACCTGCTTGCATGCATCATGGTTTTTATTTTATTTTATGACTGACGTCATGATCATAGGATAATTCAGAGTATGATTATCGTTTGTTATGTTATACCCGTGTTCATAATGTTTGCGAGTACATTCAAAGTACTCACTGGCTTGTCCCTGGCTATTGTCTTGGCCAGATTTCTTGCATGGAGAGGAGCATTGCGATGATAGCCCCGGAATCTAAGCAACGGTGATAGCAGCCTCGTGAAGATAGGAGTTAACCTGGTCAGCTGTTCCTGTTGGGAAATGGAGTCCCATAGACACCGATGATCCCCAGACCTCTTCCGCCATCAACCACTAGAAACCACTTGTTGTACTCATAGGCCAGAATGGTCTTGTACTACATATTTTGTATTTTGCCTGGAATTTCTGTATCAAGTTGGTACCTCATCAGCTAACAGTAATCCTGGGGCTGGTGAGCACAAGGGCCACTTTCTGGAAATTAATACCCGAAAAACCGGCCGTGACAGCATCAGCTCGAGCCGTAGGCCAGAAAAAGCCTGTTCGGAATGCCTTGCTTACCAGGGTGTGGGCTAAAGCGTGATGACCACCAAGACCGGCATGTATTTTTGCCAAGAGCTGCCTTCCCTCTTCTTCGGAGATACACGTTTGAAGGACTCCGGTAGTACTTCTTTTATATAGTTCACCCTCATGCACTTTAAAGGCTTTGGAGCGCCGAACTATGCATTGCTCCTTGTTTTGATCGTCGGGGAGCTCTTGCCTATTAAGGTAGGCCAGGAATGGTTTGGTCCAGGGAGCGATAACTGCCATGATCTCATGAGCACAGGGTGTTACCTCGGCATCCAGGCTCCTGACGTTGTCTGCGTTATGTTCGGCGGTTGGGGGTGTGATCAGGTCTGCATTGCCTTCTCCGTTCTCACCCTGCTACACCATAGATGGCTTAAAGAGCCTCTTTACGAAGGTGTTGGGTGGCACGGGGTCGCGTTTAGTGCCCATACGAGCGACGATGTTGGCTGCCTGATTACTTTCTCGGGCAACATGAAGGAACTCGAGTCCGTCGAACCGAGATGATAGTTTTAATATGGCGTTTCGATATGCCACCATTTTGGGTCCTTCGCATTGAACTCTCCATTGACCTGGGAAATTGTGAGGTTCGAATCACCGTGCACCTCCAAGTGTTGTATATCCATAGAGACAGCCATGCGAAGACCGTGTAGTAGTGCCTCGTATTCGGCTGCATTATTAGAATCCGTATACGTAATTTGCAATACGTAGCGGTCTGTGTCCCCAGTAGGGGATGTGAGGATTACACCAGCCCCCAATCCGGCCAGCATTTTGGAGCCATCGAAGTACATAATCCAATTACAACATGAGCTGTACTCTTTAGAGAGTTCAGCTTCCGTCCATTCGGCTATGAAGTCGGCCAATACCTGGGATTTAATAGCCCGGCGTGGCTTGTATGTGATTTCAAACGGTAACAGCTCAGTGACCCATTTGGCTATGCGGTTAGTGGCATCCATGTTATTAATGATGTCATTCAGGGGCACTTAGGATGCCACTATGACCGAACACTCTTGAAAGTAGTGTCGAAGTTTGTGGGATGCCATGAAGACTGTGTAGGCTATCTTCTGATAGTGCGGGTATCGGGATTTTCAAGGTGTAAGGACCTCCGATACATAGTAAACTGGTTTTTGGGCGGGGAATTTATGTCCCTCCTCCTCCCACTAGACGAAGAGGACGGCACTGACTACTTGGTTAGTTGCCAAAATGTATAATAACATAGGCTCTCCAAAGCCGGGTGCGGCCAAGATTCGGTTGCTTGCGAGAAGGGCTTTGATTTCTTCCAATCTGGATGTGGCTGCATCCGTCCATTCGAAGTTGTCAGTGCGGCGCAGTATCTTGTATAATGGCAATGCTTTTTCTCCTAATTTGGAGATAAATCGGCTTAAAGCCGCGACACACCCAGCTAATTTCTGGACCTGCTTTAGGTCTGTTGGTATAGCCAATTGTGACAGAGCTCGGATTTTGGCTGGTTTTGCCTCGATTCCTCTATGGAAACAATGAACCCTAGCAACTTTCTGGCTGGAACCCCGGAAACTCTCTGGAGATCTATTCGATGTAAACTTTTTTTGCGGTGTATTTGTCGAGATCCGATGAATTGTGGGTTTATGATCAAGTTTATCTATGAATAATATTTGAATCTTCTCTGAATTCTTTTATGTATGATTGAGTTATCTTTGCAAGTCTCTTCGAATTATCAGTTTGGTTTGGCCTACTAGATTGGTTTTTCTTGCCATGGGAGAAGTGCTTAGCTTTGGGTTCAATCTTGCGGTGTCCTTACCAAGTGACAGAAAGGGTTGCAAGGCACGTATTGTATTGTTGCCATCGAGGATAACAAGATGGGGTTTATATCATATTGCATGTGTTTATCCCTCTACATCATGTCATCTTGCTTAATGCCTTACTCTGTTCTTATGAACTTAATACTCTAGATGCAGGCAGGAGTCGGTCGATGTGTGGAGTAATAGTAGTAGATGCAGGCAGGAGTCGGTCTACTTGTTATGGACGTGATGCCTATATACATGATCATGCCTAGATAATCTCATAACTATGCGCTTTTCTATCAATTGCCCGATAGTAATTTGTTTACCCACCGTAATACTTATGCTATCTTGACAGAAGCCTCTAGTGAAACCTATGGCCCCCGAGTCTATCTCTTATCATATTTGCTTTCAATCTACCTTTATTTGCATCTTTACTTTTTGCATCTATATTACAAAATACCAAAAATATATTTATCTTATCATACTATCTTTATTAGATCTCACTTTCGCAAGTGGCCGTGAAGGGATTGACAACCCCTTTATTGCGTTGGTTGCGAGTTCTCAGTTTGTTTGTGTAGGTGCGTGGGACTTTTGAGGAGCCTCCTACTGGATTGATACCTTGGTTCTCAATACTGAGGGAAATACTTACGCTACACTTTGCTACATCACCCTCTCCTCTTCAAGGAAAACCAACGCAAGCTCAAGACGTAGCAGTGCTCGGACAAACCGAGCCTTTGGTTTGACTTTGGCTATAAAGGTTATCCCCGTGTCGTTTCATGGGCTCATTGTGGTAACTTGATGGAATTCCGCAAGGTCGCGGAGCGCCCGTTTGCACCGGTAGTTGGAAAAAAAGTCTCGAAGAGTGTTAGGACGTTAAAGTTGCCCCTCTCCAGTTGGTATCCTTCTGGAGCTATGGTGAGGATGGCCTCTCGACTTTTTGCTACTTGCCGGAGTACCCAGCATGCCCGGAGGCTATGAGTTGGGACTGTGTGCGGAGTGGTATGGATCGGGAAGGGTTTGTCTAGTAGTTCGTAAAGAACGGACCTGTGTCCTGTGAAGGGCTTGTTCTTCCTGCCCATAGTCCGGTGGTCGGGTGATTCGCCAGGGAATAATCTTTTAGCCTGTGCCGCACAAAACATTTGGGTGGCGGGCTCCAGTTGAGTTTCTGGGCCCTCCATATGCTTTCCATCCGCACAGTACTTTTGTACTACGTGCAATAACTCCGTGAAACTCTGTATGTGGCGATGGTCGAGGGCATTCACTATCCCTTCGTCTGTACAATAACAGTGGAAGACCAAAACTACGTCGTCGTCCGAGCAGTCCTTGATCCTGTTTTTCACATGCATGAATTTGGCCCAAAAGTGGTGGACCGTTTCCTGGGTCTGTTGTCGCACATACATCAGGTCGTATATATCTGGAAGACCTGAGTTTCTTGGAGAGTATAGATTGTGGTAGGTGGGTGGATTAAATTTTGTATCCTGTCCCACGTCTGTGTTCGGAGCTGGTATGACTTCTGAAGTAACCGGTTCGGGTCTGGTTAAGCAGAAAGGCTCTAGCGATGCTACACCCGAACCAGAGTCCGGAGGGAGTAAAGTCCCTTCCGAAGGGGAAGTATCCAGCTCAGGGGATTCAGGGACCCGAACATACTTGGTCCTCAATATGGGGAGGGAAGTGTCAGTGGCCGGTTCCTTGATGATTGCCACGAAGTGGGTTATCGGTGGGTGATTAATTTCCCTCTGGTCGGGCTTGAGCCCAATCCGATCATAGTCCGTTGAGACCCCCAGGGCGGCGATGTGGTCTAGCAGTTCGTTTAAGGATGAGACATCTGCCGGATCCAATTTTTCAGAGTACTTGGGGCCAATGTGAGGATGGTGTCCGGTGGCCACGAGAGGAGCTGCGGGCTCGATGGCTGCGCGGGCCCTTATGGTAAAACCGCTGAACCGGAGGGTCTGACCCGAAGCCAGGCACCCCTCCGGTAGTGATATTGTCATTGATGACTAGGCGAGCCATGGATTGCTTTTTGCAGACAGCACAGCAGAGCTCTCAATGAAAGCCCCAATGTCGGTGTCAAAACCGGCGGATCTCGAGTAGGGGGCCCCAAGCTGTGCATCTAGAGATCGATGGTAATGGGGAGTTAGGGTACACAATGTTTACCTAGGTTCGGGCCCTCTTGATGGAGGTAAAATTCTACTCCTGCTTGATTAGATTCGACGAGTATGAAGATTACAAGAGTTGATCTACCTCGAGATCGTAATAGCTAACCCTATGTGGCACCCCGGCTCAGAGAAACCGGAACGCCCCGTATTCCAGCCCAGAGATCGAGATGAAGTCTTCTGGTATACGGCAATGCTTGACATAGAACAAATCAGCTCCTATTACAAAGGATAAATACAAAGGTCTGATGTTACAAAGGATCACATCAGCACGGCGACACTACGCCTGCGATACTACACTTGCTCTATGCTAGCAGTGGAACAACTCGTAGCAGCAGAAATCTTCTAGCAGCGGAAAAACGACAAAGGTGGTGAACTCCACTCTGCAGGGACTCTGGCTGGGACACGATCTAGCTCGCACGCACGGAAACCTCGACAAGCAATCAAGCAATCACGACATCTCCTGCAATCTGGCATAACACGCCAGGTCAGTACATTGAATGTACTTGCAAGCTCACAACAACCAAAAACATCAAGGCAAGACAACAACATAGCATTAAGTGGGTTAATTTAATTAACAGCTACCATGACACGACAACACCTACTAAGCATGATATGAAATTACTGCCATACTGATAAACCAACATCTCAATCCCAACAACAATCTCATTGTTGGCTAACCGGCCAAGCAATATACCATCTCAACCACCTCGTGGTCCATATGATCACCTCGTGACACTACAAAAAAAATACACTTCCGTGATGTACGTGTTTGTCATAGTAGGTCGCGTTTTTTGTCATGCATGTACACCCATGCCATTTTGTGACAGAATCAAGATAGTCATACCTGTGCTGTCATAGAAGTGTTCCATGACATTACCAAAATTATCATCACAGAAGTGTCCACTTCCATGACGATAAATCGCACATCACAGAAGTGCTTTCGTCAAGGATGACCGACATGTGGCATCCACCGTAACGGAACACCGTTAAGCTATCGGGTCGGGTTTTGGATCCGATAACCCGTTAACAGCCCAGACCAATGGGAAATTTCCACGTGTAAAATTTTGATTGGCTGAAGGGAACACTTGTGAGCTCGTCAGTGGGCTAGATGTCGCCCGTCTATTAGAGGAGACATGCCTATGATACGTCGACACGTTGCTGGGCCCGAGGCCTGGTAACCCACAAGTATACGGGATCAATGTAGCCTCTTTCGATAAGTAAGAGTGTCGAACCCAATGAGGAGCTAAAGGTAGAACAAATATTCTCTCAAGTCCTATCTGCCACTGATATGACTCTACGCATGCTTAGTGTTCGCTTTACCTACAACAAGTATGAAACTAGAAGTACTTTGTAGGTGTTGTTGGATAGGTTTGCAAGATAATAAAGAGCACGTAAATAAAAAGTAGGGGATGTTTAGATAAAGAGGCAATAAAGTAAATATAGCGAGTGTGGAAAAGTGGTGGTAGGAGTTGTGAAATTGTCCCTAAGCAATTGACTACTTTACTAGACCGGTAATCACTATTGCAATTCTATTTGAGGGAGAGGCATAAGCTAACATACTTTCTCTTCTTGGATCATATGCACTTATGATTGGAACTCTAGCAAGCATCCGCAACTACTAAAGATCATTAAGGTAAAAACCCAACCATAGCATTAAAGTATCAAGTTCCCTTTATCCCATACGCAAGCAACCTACTTACTCGGGTCTGTGCTTCTATCACTCATGCCACCCACCATAAGCAAATCATGAACATATTGCAAACCCTACAGCGGGAATCCCTCACGCTTGCGTGACATGGAGGGCACAATAGGACAACACCAATAATAAAACATGCAATTCAAACCAATCATAGCAATTCATCAAGCACTAATAGGACAACGAAAATCTACTCAGACATCATAGGATGGCAACACATCATTGGATAATAATATGAAGCATAAAGCACCATGTTCAAGTAGAGGGTACATCGGGTTGTGGGAGAGTGGACCACTGAATATAGATGGGGGAAGATGATGGATATGTTGGTGAAGATGATGGAGGTGTTGGTGTAGATCGCTGTGATGATGAGGGCGCACGGCGGCGTTCCGGCACCACTGGAAGCAAGGAGGAGAGAGCCCCCCTTCTTCTTCTTCTTCCTTGACCTTCTCCCTAGATGGGAGAAGGGTTTCCCCTCTGGTCCTTGGCTCCCATTGAGGGAGTCCTGGATTAAGGGGTCCTCAGAAAGCCGGACTATATACTTTGACCAGACTGTTGGACTATGAAGATACAAGATTGAAGACTTCGTCCCGTGTCCGGATGGGACTCTCCTTTGCGTGGACGGCAAGCTTGGATATTCGGATATGCAGATTTCCTTCTCTGTAACCGACTCTGTGTAAACCCTAGCCCCCTCCGGTGTCTATATAAACCGGAGGGTTTAGTCCATAGGGCAACAACAATCATAATCATATGCTAGCTTCTAGGGTTTAGCCTCTACGATCTCGTGGTAGATCAACTCTTGTAACACTCATATCATCAAGATCAATCAAGCAGGAAGTAGGGTATTACCTCCATCGAGAGGGCCTGAACCTAGGTAAAACATCGTGTCCCCTGCTTCCTGTTACCATTAGCCTTAGACGCACAGTTCGGGACCCCCTACCCGAGATCCGCAGGTTTTGACACCGACATTGGTGCTTTCATTGAGAGTTCCACTGTGCTGTACCGATAAGGCTTGATGGCCCGCCTCGTTGTCAAGGACAACATCACCTCCGGAGGATCTCTGACTGTAGGCCAAACTCTCCGGCTGGGTAGTTTCGTCATGGCCGCCTGTTCGGCCGCCGCGCCGACGATGACTTCTCAGGTCATCAAGAACAACCTCCGCGTCAGCCCGGAATTCGTCGAGCAGATGGATCCAATGGAGCTCTCCTCCCTAAACGAGCTCTTGGATCGCATCGCCACCCTCGGAGTCACTACGGACTATGATCGGATTGGGCTTAAACCCGACCTAAGGGAGATTAACTCTTCGCCAGTCACCCATCAGATAGCGGTGGTGGAGGAATAGAACAACAATTCTCCCTCTATTTTGAGGGTGAACTATGTCCGGATTACCGAGCTCTCTGAGCCGGATACCCGTCTATGGGAGGACATGGCCTAGGCTCCGAACTTAGAATCAAGCAACGGGCCACAAATATTGGGCAATATCCCGAAGCCCGAGCTACCAAGCTCAGGAGCTCCTTTGCCCCTGGTACCCAGATTGGGTCAGGATGTGGACTTAAGTCTACCCACCCACCCAGACACAAGTTATCTTTCCCACATCAGACAAGAGCCCCAAGAGACAGTACACCACTTCTGGGCCAGATTCCTCCTTCTAATGAGCAAGGTTAAGGACTGTCACGAGGAAGACGCAATCTCATTCTTTTGCAAAAATTGCACCGACAAGGGAATTCTCAATGCCATAAGTCGCCTGACATAGCAAACTTTGCCGACTTGGCGGCCATAGTACAGAAGTACTGTGCGATGGAAAGCGCCTGGAAGACCAAAACAATATTCTGGGATCCTCCGGCCCTAACTAAACCCCTCGTCCGAACTAAAAGGGTGCGCTCTTGCAAGCCACCCAACCCAATTACAAAGAAGCCAAGGCCCCCTATAGGGCGTGGAACCGTACTGGAGGGATGGCTCAATAGGCCATGCAAAATTCAGAGCACACCGGACACCATACCAACACAGCCTTAGAGCATGTTGGATACTCCGGCAGGTGGCCAAGAGCCGCGAGGACCTTCTCATCAACAATACCACAGAGCACCATCCCGCAGAAAATAACAATACAGTATTGCCCGTCTTCGAGACTTTTGCCTCAAATAACAGGCGCAAGCGAGCGCTCCGCAGCCTCGCCGAAGTCTGCCACGTTGCAGCAACAAACCCGTGGAGCGATACGGCCATAACCTTCAACGCCAGCGACAAACCTCAATTCCAAACAGTTCGAGCACCAGCCGCTTTGGTCCTTAGTCCAATAGTGGACGGATTCCGTCTTACTAAAGTGCTGATGGACGGCGACAACGGATTAAATCTCATCTACGAAGAAACTCTTAACAAAATGGAAATAGATAATTGCCGCATTGAGCAAAGCAGCACGACCTTCAGGGGAATCATCCCTAGTCGGGAGGCACAATGTGCAGGGAAAATCACATTGGATGTGTATTCGGCACACCGAAGAATTATAGGTTCGAAGAAATCACATTCCAAGTGGCCCCGTTTAGCAGTGGATACCACACCCTCTTGGGGCGAGACGCATTCACAAGATTCCACGCTATACCCCATTACGGGTACATGAATCTCAAGATGCCGGGGCCTAATGGGATCATCACTCTAGCCAGTGATCTGGACATAGCACTCCGTGCCGAAAATAACACTGCCGCACTAGCCCTGGAGGCATTATCCGAAGCCCTCGCGACCAAAGAGTTAACTGCGCTGCGCTCCGCAGTAGACAGGGATGACGTGATACTCGACAAATCACCCAAGTCCACCTCTTTCAATCCAGCAGACGAAATAGTCAAATTCCAGGTCCACCCAACGGACCCTACAAAACAAACATCAATTGGGGCACAGCTGAACCCCACAATAGACGCTGCACTATGAGAGTTCTTGCGCGATAATTGGGACATTTTCGCCTCGCATCCTTCAGACATGCCAGGTATCCCATGCAGGCTGGCCGAACATAGCCTAAACATATTAAAGGGATACAAGACGGTCAAACAGACTCTTTGGCGCTTTTCGGAACCCAAGCGACAAGCCATGGGAGAAGAGCTAGCCAAGCTACTCGAAGCCGGATTCATCAGAGAGATAAAACATCCGGACTGGCTAGCAAACCCGGTGATGGTACCAAAGAAGGACAAATCCTGGCGCCTATGCATCGGTTTCAAAGACCTTAATAAGGCTTGCCTTAAGGATCCCTTCCCCTCCCTCGCATCGATCAAATTATCGACGCTTCCGCAGGACACGACTCATTGTGTTTCCTCGACGCATACTCCGGATACCACCAAATCAAGATGGCGGAGTCTGATCAAGCCGCAATGGCATTTATCACTCCATACGGTCCCTTCTGTTTTAACACCATGCCTTTCGGGCTCAAAAACGCCGGTGCAACCTATCAAGGCATGATTCAGACATGCCTGGAAACACAAATCAGCAAAATAGTGGAGGCTCACGTAGATGATGTGGTCATCAAAACCAGACACGTTGAAACATTAATAGATGACTTGAGGCTTACGTTCGATAATCTCCGAACATATGACATCAAGCTCAACTCGGAAAAATGCGTTTTCGGCGTTCCAGCCGGAAAACTCTCGGGCTTTATTGTTTCCAATAGAGGAATTGAAGCAAACCCGGCTAAAATCCGAGCTCTGTCGCTGTCAGCTACCCCAATAGACCTCAAGCAAATCCAGAAACTAACTGGATGCGTGGCCGCCCTAAGCCGCTTTATCTCCCGATTAGGAGAAAAGGCGCTACCTCTTTATCGCCTTCTTCGACGCACCGAACACTTCGAGTGGACGGATGCGGCTACGGCTGGGCTAGAGGAAATAAAAGCCCTCTTGGCCACCAATCCAATTCTGGCAGTGCCAAATGTCGGCGAACCCATGCTGCTATACATAGCTGCAACACACCAGGTTATAAGCGCAGTGCTCGTCGTCGAACGAGAGACAGATGGACATAAATTCCCATTACAAAAGCTGGTATACTATGTATCCACTGTCCTCACTCCATTGAAGTCACGGTACCCACATTATCAAAAGATAGCATACGCGGTCTTCATGGCATCCAAAAAACTATGATACTACTTTTAGGAGTGTTCAATCACGGTGGCCTCCGAAGTACCACTCAATGACATAATAAATAACCGCGATGCCACAGGCCGGATTGCAAAATGGGCTATCAAGCTCCTCCCGTTCGACATAACATACAAACCACGGTGGGCCATTAAGTCGCAAGTACTGGCCAACTTCGTCGCCGAATGGACAGAAGCCGAACTCCCTAAAGAATACGACGCGTACTCCAATTGGATCATGCACTTTGACGGCTCTAAGATGCTAGCTGGTCTAGGGGCTGGCGTCGTCCTGACGTCCCCCACCGGAGATACAGTCCAATACATACTCCAAATACTTTACACAGATTCCAACAATGCAGCAGAGTATGAGGCATTGTTGCACGGTCTTCGGATGGCAGTCTCCATGGGCATTCAACATCTAGAAGTACGTGGGGAATCAAATCTCGCAATATCTCAAATAAATGGAGACTTTGACGCCCAAGATTCGAAAATGGCGGCTTACCGTAATGCCGTTCTCAAAATGTCAGCTCGATTCGAGGGGCTCGAGTTCCACCATGTGGTTCGAGAAAACAATCAAGCGGCGAATATCCTTGCCCGCATCGGCGCTAAACGTGACCCCGTCCCACCAAATATTTTTTTGGAAAGGACGTTCAAGCCATCCATGGTATGGGAAGGGGAGTCCAGCAATACTAGTCCGAATCCGCGTACAACCCCAGATCCTGAACAATCTGACGTAATCAGAGGCTCTGCCACCGAAATCACACCTTCGACCCACGTAATCATGGTGGTCATCGCCCCGTGGACAGAACCCTTCCTAGCTTACTTAAACAGGTAGGAACTCCCGGAGGACCAAAATGAGGCACGCTGCATTGTGCGGCGCTCTAAAGCCTGCAAAGTCCACGAGGGAGAGCTTTATAAGAAAAGCGCAACCGGAGTGCTCCAAAGGTGCATCTCCGAAGAGGAAGGGCAGCAACTCTTGGCCGAAATTCATGTCGGACTCGGCGGCCACCATGCCGCAGCTCGGGCGCTCGTAAGCAAGGCCTTCCGTACATGTTTCTACTAGCCAACAGCCCGGGAAGACGCACAAGACCTTGTCCAACACTGCGCAGTTGCCAGCTTTTTTCAAATCAAAGCCATATGCCGCCCAACACCCTCCAAACAATCCCCATAACTTGGCCCTTGCGGTCTGGGGGCTCGATATGGTTTGACCCCTTAAAGGAGGAAGCCATAAGAAGAAATATTTGTTGGTCATGGTCAATAAATTCACCAAATGGATAGAAGCCAAACCAGTTAAAACGGCCGAATCCGGACCAGTGATAGACTTTATATCCGAGGTCGTACACCGCTATGGTGTCCCCCACAACATCATCACCGATCACGGCTCGAACTTTACAGCCGATGAGGTGAAAACCTGGTGCAGTAAAATGGGCATAAAACTTGATTACGCCTCCGTCTATCACCCCCAAAAAAACGGTCAAGTCGAACGAGCGAACGATCTTATCATGAGCGGCATTGAACCCAGACTAGTGCGATCTTTGAAGGAATCAGATACGCACTAGGTCGAGGAGATCGACTCCGTATTATGGGGGCTGCAGACCACGCCAAATCGCACAACCGGATACACACCGTTTTTTATGGTGTACGGCATAGAGGCAGTGCTACCCTGTGATATCATCCATGATTCACCTAGAGTGCGTATGTACTAAGAGAGAGAAGCCGAGCTGGATCGGCAGGACAGCTTAGATGCCCTGGAGGAGGAGCATGATGTCGCAAAGGCCCGTTCCGCATTCTATCAATAGTAGGCTTGAAGGTATCAAAGCAAAGAAGTGCGGGCCAAAACATATAACATTGGCAAACTCATTCTACGCCTACCAGAGAAGAAAAAGGACAAGCTCAAGTCCAAGTGGGAGGGCCCCTTCATCATTGACAAAGTTCTCACTGGAGGTGCGTACCGTCTGCGGGATGCATCAGACAATCGACTCGAGCCGAACCCATGGAACGCGGCCAGACTCCGAAGATTCTACGCCTAGTGCCGAACTCTGTGTTTGTCTCCTTACCTCTGTCTTCCCTTTTAATTATACCCTCTCTCTCTCCCCCTTTTCCATTTATAGCCTTAAAAAGCTTCAAGTGTGCTTTGACCGCACACTCTGGCCGCACTATACGCGCTCAATATACCTGGTGGCTTCTTACACAGAAGCTTAATTGTCTTCTGGGCTTTATACCCACCACATATGCGTCACTTTTCCGTATGTGCCTTTTTTCACCACTATATGCATCGATATGACTTAAGTTTTGGCCAAGCTGGGTTGCCTGGCTCTTGTGTTTATGCCCTACATTCCTATTAATTCGGCTAGGGCATAAGGGGAGCACCTCGCGATTGTTACTGCCGGGTCAGCCAGATGTGTACCTCAGACTGGGTGAAGCCGAAAGCTAGTGTTCTTAAGGGAATATTCGGTCGGTGAACAAAAGATGTATTTTACCTATTACAAAACATGCCTCCAGATGATTATATCCCGTGTCAATTTTCGCAGTTCAAACATGCAGATCAATGCATGAACACCCAGGGAAAGGAACCCTTAATGAAACTATTCTCCCTGGAAGATGTTTCTTACTACCCATGTAATATAACATAACTAGTTGGGTACTTGTCTATTCAAGCACTTATGACCCCTATGCCTGGTTTCCACGCGTGCCCCGGTTTTCACGTAACCGAGTGGGTATTCGGACACACTCCGGACTATCGGGTCCAGAGGTTGAAGCGAAAAGGTCGGCCAAGACAAATAATTTACAATCCGGCTAGGGAAAAATGTGTCCTTTGAAGTACAAAGTCACTTAGACTGACTAAATTCTTCTTCTATACCATCCAACAGGCTGTCTAGCCTACAGTGCAGTTGGGAATACTTAGCGGTTAATGCTACCTGGTCATATACCATATGTACAGTGATCTCCTTCCCATCTGACCCTACAAGTCCGACCTCGACCATGTGGTTCGGGTCAGCCTTAGTGTATCGCGTCTTCACCATGGCCCAGGCTTCCCTTGCTCCTTGTCGGCAGGCCAATATCTTCCATAATCGGAAGCGCTACCGCGCTCCCTTGAGCATCTCCATAAGATCCCCCATGCCTCCTGGCAGGGAAGCGGATGGCCACAAGGCTTGGGAAATGCCCCGCATCACCTGCCGAAGTTGTTCATGCAGTTGTGAGAGCTCCGGCAGAAGATCGCCTGCAGATCCGGGCATCTCCTCTTCGGGACGACCTGTCAGCATGCCTCAAGACATAATTCTGTTAGCACGCTTCTTCGCTGAACTTTATAGTGGTTCATCTGAGCACTTACTGAATATGCCGCGTTGAAGCCTCTTATTCTCCTTGACGGAGTCAGCAAGCTGGGCCCGAACATCCTTTAATTCGACGTCCAGTCGGACATTCGCGTCGTGGAGAGTATTTTTCTCCTTTATAACCTTTGTAAGCACACGCTGGCCAGCCTTCAGCTATCGCCGAACATGTTGCTCATCCTTTGGTACGATCTCTGGATTGCCTTCGGGATTGTCTACAGATTCTCTTGTTAGAATCACATTCATGCCGAATACTTAACTGGTACATACCATGACATTATTCTCGTTTAACGCAAACATTACCAGATGGGGCCTTCATGGACACCTCCATCATGTCGATTGCGGCCCGTAGTTGGGCCTTGCACTCCTCCAGCTCTTTGGATAGCTGGGTATTCTTCTCTGTCAGAACCTATGCACACGAGGATCCTTCAATCAGTTGTGCCAACTGTTTCAAGTCTCAGGGGCTACTGATATACATACTTATCAAATTTTCTTACCCGTATATCCTTTATGTATTGGTCCGTGGCCCTGGAGAGGCCACCTTGAGCAGCTCGGATGTACGCGTCCCCTGAGTTGAAGGCATTGAATGCCTCTTCAGAGAAATTAGGGTCGCGTAGTGCGGCCCGTCAGCGCGTATGATTTATGGCGCTCTCCACTTCAGAGTTTGCAGCAGAAAATCTATCCGCGTCCTCTGTAGGAGGATCGTCCGTGTTGACCTCCGCCCTTGAGTCCGGCCTCAGAGTCCGGCTGGTGGAAGCGTGACCGGCAGGCTCTCCGGATATAGTCCGGCAAGCGCTCTTTCTGTTAGAAGGCAGTGGACATTGTTATATTTTAACAATGATAAATTCGTGGCAGGTTTTTAAACATACCTTTGCAATGGCGTCTCGGTCCTGACCGCCTTCCTTTTAAGCCTACCCGACTTCGGTGCCCCTTGTTGGCGAGTCAGTGCGGGTTCAGCTTGGCGCCCTGCTAGCCTTCCCTGTAAGACGCAATACATGTGCGATGGGTGAAGTGTAAAGAGGGAATCCATTTCGGAAGTTGGGACTCTGGCTTTACTTTCCTGGGATACAGGGAGTAGGCCAGGATAATCGGCTATGATGGCTACCCTCACACCATCGCAGCTCAGCTGGTAAAATGTCCTGTCAACAAGCTCCACAAACGTGTCCAGATCTTCTTCAAGTCCGGGGTCGAGAGCCCGGTTAGGGTCCTCTGGCTGTGGAGATGGGCTGTGAACATCCTTCATAGCCCTTCGCAGTTCCTGCTATGAATTGATGAATTAAACATCTGTGCTAAAAATGTGGGAAAGATTGGAATAAAAGATAACAACTCACCCAGCTTGGGGGGTTGTACATGGAGAATCCATCCCGTGGCTTGATATGGATGAACTCCTCCTCTTCTCCTTTGTACAAATCGGACAATATCTTCACCAGAGCGGCGGGAGAATCCGGACCTTTACGGCCGCAGCGGGTGGCATCGTCTTCTCCATTGAAGTGCCACATGGGTTTTCCCCGATATTGAAGTGGCTGCACTCCCCGGATTATACATATGGACATAACTTCAATTATTGTCAGTCCTGATTTGGCCAGTGTATTTATCCTGTCCATCAGGAAAAGGATCTCTCTGTTATCTTCCTCCTGGGGGCTCCTGGGGCACCAGCTGTGGCATTTCTTCAACGAGGCATTTACAAACTCGGGAAGGCCCTTCTGAACAGGGTCCGGAAGAGGGACGTCCTCCATGTAGAACCATTCCGAGGGCCAGTCTTAGGATGTCTTCTTCGGGGTGCCGGATAGATATCCGGTCCCGGCGATGCGCCATATTTCGGCTCCGCCCACTCGATATACCGACCCCTCCTGAGTATGGGGTACGAGACAGAATAGCTTCTTCCACAGCTCGAAATGGGCCTCGCAACCCAGAAAAATCTCATAGAAGGCAACGTAGCCTGCGATATGCAGTATGGAAGCTGGGGTAAAGTTATGCAGCTGGAGGCTGTAGAACTCTAGGAGCCCGCGGAGGAAGGGATGGATTGGAAATCCGAGCCCCCTCAGCCAGTAGGGGACGAAGCATACCCTCTCTCCCTTGGACGGGTTTGGAAAGCTCTCCGCTTGCTCCCCGCCATTATAAGTGGCTAGTATAGCTCGGACGAGGACCATGTATGCAGGTGGGAGAAACCCCTTGGTCTGCAATGACCGGCCATGGTGGTGTGGATTTTTCCGGGCACGCTCTGATGAATACTCGCTGGGAGGAGATGGTGTGATTTGGATCTGAGAATCCCCATATCTTCTATAGATGATTTACTCGCGTGATTGGGGTGGTAAATGTAAAAATGCCTCGACTTCTCGCATTCACTCGACACGTGGATACGGCCGTTATTAAAGCTCAGAAGCCGAGGAGCACGGCATTGATGAGGAGCCGGACACTGTTCGTCACAACAATACTCTGGACGATTTGGAGAAGAACACGCCTTGCAATGCCGGAGACAATCTGCGCGCCGGACTCATCGTCATTGAAGCCTGGTTCAGGGGCTACTGAGGGAGTCCTGGATTAAGGGGTCCTCGGAAAGCCGGACTGTATACTTTGAGCAGACTGTTGGACTATCCGAATATCCAAGCTTGCCTTCCACGCAAAGGAGAGTCCCATCCGGAGATCCGGAACTCCGATTGGGGTGAATGTTTCACCCAGATTTTTCTCATAAAATTAGCTTTCTTGCGGCAAAATAAGAGCGTCAACCGCCTTACGGGGTGCCTACGAGGGTCCAGGGCGTGCCTGCCCCCCTGGGGCGTGCCCCCCTGTCTCATGGGCCCCTCGGGCACCGTCTCGCGTTGATTCTTCTTCTCAAAAATCAAAAATATTCCAAAATAATTCTCCGTCCATTTTTATCCCGTTTGGACTCCGTTTGATATTGGGTTTCTGCGAAACATAAAACATGCAACAAACAGGAACTGGCACTGGGCACTGGATCGATATGTTAGTCCCAAAAATAGTATAAAAAGTTGCGAAAAGTATATGAAAGTTGAATAATATTGGCATGGAACAATCAAAAATTATAGATACGATGGAGACGTATCAAGGCCCATATAGGTTAAAAAGGCCGGCCCAGTCAAAGGCCCGTAGTACTTAATTAGGTACTAGTGGGCCAGCCTAATAACGGCCTGCTTAATAAAGGCCCATTTAGTGCCCGAAGCCAGATCTGGCTCGTTAATTGTTCGCCCAATATTTGGCCCCATTTACGGCCTGAAGCAAGATCTGGCCCGTTAATTGTTCGCCCAATATTTGGGCCCATTTGCGGCCCAAAGCCAGATCTGGCCCGTTAATTGTTCGCCGAATATTTGGGCCCAACTACAACCTAGTGACTTTCGGACTGTTAGAGGCCTGATGCAGACATGGGCCCATTTCAGCCTGGTGTGACTTTCGGCCTGGGAATGGCCCATGCTGCCCATGGGCCATATGTGGTTCGACGGGACATCGGGCCCATTAATGGCCCGTGCTAAAGGTGGCAACAGTTAAGCCCAACGTGACTTTGGGCCTGTTAAAGGCCTATCGCGTAATTCGGCCCATTGATGCCTGTACTAAGCTTTCGGCCTCTTAAAGGCCCATGATATCAGTGGGCCAACTAAGGCCCGATATATGTTTTGGCCTGGTAACG
Organism: Triticum aestivum; assembly: GCF_018294505.1. Classification (NCBI taxonomy): domain Eukaryota; kingdom Viridiplantae; phylum Streptophyta; class Magnoliopsida; order Poales; family Poaceae; genus Triticum; species Triticum aestivum. The sequence goes on along the minus strand of NC_057795.1, from coordinate 208,034,076 downwards.
GCCCGTGAGCTAACTGGGCCCAAAAAGTCCCGGTCTACATTTCAGCCTGCTGAAGGCCCGTCGACGACTAGTGAAAATTGAGGCCCAACATGCATTTTGGCCTGCTAAAGGCCCGTGGTTTCATCTCGGTCGTAATAGGACAGTACAATATTCAACCTGTTAATGGCCCAACGCAACCTGGGCCAAACTAAGCGCTGGGTCGACAAAAGGCCCAACTAAAATATAGGCCGGTGTAAGTTGTGGGCCTGGCGCAATGTGTGAAGGCCCCAATCCTTTGGGCCCAAGAAAGACGCAGGCCGGCCCAATTGTGGCCCACTAAAAACCAGGCCCGTTAGAGTCGAATGTTTCGGCCCGGTCGACTACATCTGATTTTTTTCAGATAGCGAATGATGATAGTAACTAGTAGGAATTAAGAACAAACATACTATATACAATAAAGAAATTACGGCATAATAACAAAGAATAAACCTACACTATACAATAAAGGATTTAAGGTATATTACATCCACTGGGCATCGAAGTTCGCCACCAGTGATCATAAAGCGCAACGAAGAAGCAGATTACAAAAACTGGGCACCATTACAACATAACAAAATAATACTGAACTGAGACAACTTCCAAGACAGTTCAAGAAAGGTTAGCCTTGTAGGGGAACTGCTGCGCAAGCTGCTGAGCAAGGCTGTGAGACCGGCCTAGCATGTCGGTCATAGCTTCCAGGTGTAGCTGTTTAGCGATGAGGTTCTCATTGGTGTTCTCCGCAATATTTCTTAGAGATAGGACTTCAAGTCGAAGTGGAGTTGCAGAATGCCTTTCTGCTAGAACTTGGGACTGAAGAAGTCGAACTGATTCAGATAACGAATTCTGTGAGCTTGTCTGACTGCTAGTCTCAAGTAATTTGAACACTGCATCAAGACAAGACTTTGGGGTTGTCTCGCTATCTTCAAGATGTTTTGCCTTCTTTGTTGCAATATATGTTGGGTTTGTCTCACAGCCTTCAGCAGACTTGTGCATGCCATCAGGCATATCACCCTGAAACAAAGCAGAGAGATGACAGGTTTTGCACGTGTATAAACACAGATGATAACTGCGCTGTCAATTCCATCCAATTTCAAATTAGAAAAATAACGAGTAAGTTCAAAATATCAATAGCATAATTTGGCATTGTTCATAATGCGGGGAGCTTCACCACACTATTGGATTACCATGTCAACATAACAAGCTTAGATGAAGGGCAAAGAAAATCATTGTATCTATTTTGGATAATGTGCATGGCATGTTGTTCATATCATCAGCCACATCAGTAAGATAAAACAGGAGATGACAAGGTGCAAACGTGGGCTGCTTCACCACACACTGGATTATAGATCCACAAAAACAAGCATACATATATGGAGTATTAAGTAATGTGCATGGTATGAATAAGGAATTTGGTTTTACAAGTAAAACTTAGAACTTACGGTTCTTGCGAACATGCATTTTGGTAGAAACAACAAACTAAACAGCAGTAAACGATAGGGAGTATGAGCAAATTAAACAGCAGTTGAGGATAAAGGCTTTAGAAGGACTGACTTACATTAACAGTTAACACCGGCTTTATAATGCCCTTCTCCATGTCAAGGGAAGGATGACTCAAGAATTTCAGCACAGAATCTTCTTCATAAGCATTGCCCGTACTCTACATTTTGTAGAGAGTAATTATAGATATGATAATACTGGAAGGGATAGAGGATAATGAAGATAAGATGCAGATTGATGCTACATAATCAACTACCAATCCCTGGAAGTACAAGCGTTATAGGACAAAATGTACTGACAAGAGCAATGGGCTAAACTTCTGCATTGGCATTGTTTGTGTATTCTACTTGTTGGTAAGATTAAATATAGATCTGATCTTTTTTAGTAAATGGTGGGCAAGGGGGATAAGATGCAGAATGCTACACAATGAACCAATCCCTCTTCCCATAATACAAGGGTGTTTTGAACACTGGTGTACTGTACAAAACATTCTTATATTATGGGACGGAGGGAGTAGCTGTTAATGTAAGTACAGTGATAGACCACGTTCAGTCCTTACAAGAGGACTGCAGAGCTAAACCTCTTCAAAAGCATCGGGTTGATTCTAAATTTATGTAAGAGTCCATACGGATCTTATAATGTCCACCAAATGGACGATTACGAGGCTAACATGTGCAGTGATGCTACATAATCAAACAACTATGAAAGTAAGTATGGTCATTCAGGTCAAGAGGTACTCACAAGAGCAATGCAGTGTGTAGTATAGTTGCAAGATTCTGTGGTCCCTTGAGAACAAATGTTCTTCTACTAACAGTTTTCGTACAAGTGAGACATCAAGGCAAATGCAAAAATGTAGTTCAAATTGTGATGTGATATCATAGACAGTACCTTACACTGCAGCCGAGACCAATGTGTAACAAGATTATTCCAGTCACCGTCAGATAAATGTAGCACTGGAGACTTTACAAAAATTTCATTCAGAGGGTTGCTATCGAAGTGCGCTTGCCTCAGGTAGGAACGATACTTCATCAATGAGTGCTTGAAAAGCGCAACCAACCCTTGCTCATCTTCACAATCCATTTTGCTCCTCGCCTATTTAAAAGAATGAAATCTTGTGTCTTCTGTCAGCAGAAACATATGCAATAATGACCATGAATAACATTAGTACGTTACTTAAGCGTAAGTTGCGGAGGAAGACTGGAAATTGTTCTGTGTTTGTGGTATAATCTTTCCATGAAGGAAAGATGCGCACAAAGTTCCTGACAACAACATAAGCTTCGTCTTCTAAACTGGGAAGAAATGGAAAAGGGGTCCTATTTGCTGCAATTGGGGCTCTCTCTGGTTCGAAAAGGGATTTGGCAACTGGATTTGGTGTACTCTTGCTGGAATGGGGGTTTTCTGTCGTAGAGCTGGTGCTATGTCAACTGGCATAATCATACTGTTTGCTGCAGTTGGGGTCTGCTGAGTTGGGGCATCAGAAATGTTCAGTGTAGTAGGGCTAGAGTCTGCTAGAGTTGGGGTGTTTTGTGGGTCAGGTGATATTGCAACTACACCTAATGGGCTATTTGATTTATCAGGTACCACTACCTTTTCCAAATACTTTGCTTGTGCTCCTCCACGATTAGCAATCGCCCTCTTCCTTTTGAACGTCTGATACACAAGAACAATATTTGAATGGATAAATATGGTATGATGACAGATGGAATATGTACTAAAAATGGATAGGCAGGGCGTATTCACATACACGATGTGTAAACTAAGGTAATGACAGTTCAACAAAGTAGAAGCAATGAAAAGCATCAATTGCAAGATATGTGCGAGAAATGTAACCTTGGAAAGTTAGAGCAAGCACCTTGATGGGTGAATAAGATAGGGCATCTTCCTATCACTCCTCCACTAGGGAGCTACATTGACTTAGGTCTCCCTCTAGCTCAGAATCACTGTTAGGATCATATTCTGAGCATGAATCTGTAGGTGGAGAGCGTGTGCATTGCATTGCATCCAGACTTGATTTCAGTCCCTCAATGCCAAGTTTGATAGCCATGGCATTGTTCTGCTTTATTCTTTTCATGCGCGCAAGCTCATAATCATTATGATGCTGTTCAGATTCTGAGATTCATGAAAACATAAAAAGTAGTCATATTATCTATGGAATGCATTGCGGATTCAACTCGAAGAGTGTCTCCCTATAAACCCCTGCATATGCAAAGTTCACCCCCAACCATGCTGACCAGACCACACATAGAAATACAAACCCCTTATGTCTCTATAACAGGCAGGCACACATTTCAAAACTGAAGTAGGAACATTAGAATCATATGAAATTCGTATTTGAACAAATACACTAAGCAATTATGAGTGGCATAATGTTTAGCTTCAAGGGTTGAGTGTTGGTAGTGTGACACAAAGCAAGTAGGCGGATTGTATTCCATGTAAAAGATCGAAACCTATGTAAAAGTTGGAAATGACACTTTCTTTCTATACAGTGCTGTGTTCATTGCCCACACATGATGGAAGAGATCACATAGAGAAATACTATTCACTCACGTCTACGGTTCCAGTATTTAGAAACAGGGTGGTCCACCCTAAAAGAATATTGACAACAAATATGACAAGGCAAGCATAGATCTAGTGAATCAATCATTTACTTGTGAGCTTACTAGGACAAGTATGCGGAATTGTAACTGCAGTAAGAGACCGTCCAAAATCTGAATGAAGAAGTTTGTCTAGCACTTATTGTTTGCAACTAATCGACATGAATAATTGGATATTATATCAATTGAGTAAGAAGACAAGTAAAATTGTCAACAAACCTGGCTTGCAGTAGTAATCTGGGTCAATGTCACTACGACCAACAACCCAAAATGACTAGTGTCTGTTCTGAGGCCGGAATTTTGAAAACCATGTGAACTTTAGAGGTACTAAAGACTACCAAAATACATCTGAACCATTAAGTGTAGGTAGCACTAAGCACACAACAAACCCTAATGACAGTCCTGCCTAATGAGTAATGAATAAATTAGAAAATGGGTGATGAGGAGTGGTTGCTGAGTGTTGAGGACGTATCTCAGGATAAATCGGGTTGTTGGCTTGGTGGGTGCTGCACACCCGAGCCCTGAACGGACTGGGAAGGTAGACACAGCGGCGCGCCCGGGCAGCGGTGACGCTGTTGGGCAAGGAGCTCTTGGCCTCCTGTTAGTCTGGCATCTCCTCCTAGAGTCATACCTTCTGGGGACAGCAAGTCGCCGGCAAGGCAGGCGGCTGGGGGCGAGTAGAGATCGGAAGCGCGCAACAGAATAGAGGGGAATCGGGGCCTGGGACGACCCAAAATCCTAGGGTAGGCCGGCCAACAGTGGGCACCCTGTAGAGATACACACCCGAGTGGTGAACATGCATTTTCGAAACTAATTTAGGAACATTTTGCTGACCAATGAAACAACTCTGTTTTAATAATATCAGATTCGTATTTGAACAACTAAGCTTGTTTAGCTTGATGGGTGGAGCAGTGTTATTATGACATGAAGCACGTATTCTGATTGTATAGTGATCATAAAAGGGGAAACTCTAAGCATATTTTTTCAGCAAAAGAGGGTTTCCCCTCCGATTTCTATTAAAGAAACCACTACGGAACCAACATGGTCAATTAAACCCTAAGCATGATCAATTAAACCGTATTATGACTGTGCCATGGCAGATTTGAAGCTGCAAATCGGAGAAATGATATTTAGCATCCATTGTTTGCTTCAAACTAAGAACTAAATTCTAAGAGATGAAAAGAAAGTAGAGTAACCAAGTTAAGATCTACTTTCTGGTTGAGATCAAAAGTTGAGGAGATATGAAGTACCACCTCTCTTGCGGCACCGTGTAGGCATCGGGGGTGCGATGGCTGTCAGTGGTGTTGAAGCAGATCTGCGATGGTAGACGGGTGCATCGGGGGATAAGTCCCATTGCGGTGGAAGAGCAGGTCATGTGAGCGGCCCCGACAAAGAGGACGCCGCCGCTGATGAAGCGAGAGGACGCGATGCAAGGCTGTTGGTCTATCACCGTGGATGAGAAACGTCCATCTCTAGCAGTGGACGACGCGGGCTTGGTAGGCGCTCCGACATGGTGGAGGACGATGGCGATGGATGTGGTGGAGGACGGCGGCGATGGATGGGGTGGCGGATGGAGGCTGGTGTGGGGATGGTGTTCTAGCATGGATAGTGTATGAATGGGAAAATGGAGGGAGAGGTACGGGGAACCATGTTTTTGGGACGCGCCTGTCTAAAATATGGGAAAGTTACGAACTTAGCCCCCATTTAAAATTTGTACGTCTCGTCGGTTAGGGATAGGACGGTAATCTCGCATCTCACCAATATTTTCCCAGAGCGATTTCGGGCGAGGAGAGGGTGGTTTGCGCCCATGGTTGGCGCCCACGGTGTATGAACAGGGCTGACAGGTAGGGCGGTTGTGTCACGTCTGAGTGAAGTTACAAACATGCCCCTATTGAAAATATTTGCCTACATCGATTTTGGCCGAGTCGAGTTTGTTTTTCCGCCTACCGTGTATGAATGGGGAATGGAGGGAGAAATAGAGGTCTTTCGGACGAGCTTGAATCAAATGTGTTTTGCCGCCCATGTTTGACGCCCACCATGTCAGAATGGGCTCATAGGCGTTCGTGTCACGTCTAATTGAAGTTACTAACCTACCCCTATTTAGAGCAGTGGAAATTGGGCCGATGGATTGTCCGTGTAATGGGTAGACAATAATTTCCATCTCCCAAACACTTGGCTTCAGGCAGCCGACGTGGAAGTGGACATTTTGCCACTTCTTTCAAATTTTGGGACAATAAGCATCCACGTTTACCCTGGCAACTAAATTCGAATCCATTTTGTATTCCTATATGAATCTTTATAAATCATTCTATGTGCTTTTATATATCTTCAAAAGGACAACAAAGATGTATTCCACTGTAATATATGAATATGGTTTACAAATGCCGATACTCAAATTCAGAAGCTAGAATCCAGTTTAAGGTGAATTCGAATATTTGGAACACTTCATGTCCAACTCAAATGTCACACGCAACATAATGTGTACTCCCATTTAGATATGTACACAAGCGATGTACCAAGATTCAAATACTGAGTCAATCAACCAAGAATGTACAAAACTAACAAACATATAAACATTTATAGAGTATATGGATCAATAATATGAACTAACATACATAAGCCAAGCCGCTGTACTTTTTTTGCTACAACAACATCTTTTTTTAGCCAGCATCTTGGCCCTTTCCGATGCGTGCCACTTATGGTCCATCTATACTACTATTATTGTTGAATGCACATTCAGCCCGATTGGCATATTTGTAGGTCTGGCACAACAATCTAAATGAAATGTCTCCGAGTCTTATCAATTAATACAAACTTGTGCTCAAATAAAATTACAAACCAAAAAACAAAAAACAAAAAAAACAATTATTACATGATCTCTAAAACAAATGGTTTGATTGATTACATGAACAAACAACATAAAGGTTATTCAACGATGGAAAGAACATTTCACCTATTATTTACCAAGTGGGAATTTAATTTCCTTTTCTCCTTCAGGACCTTAACAATGTGGTCAGTCTCAGCTTGCTTCGTTTTGAAATCCACCAAATATTTAATGGTTGTCTTGAGTACTGCTTGTGATTGTGCTGTTTGCTTCCTCAACATGCCAACTTCATCTCTAAATGCAGAAGCAGAATCTCTTTCTACCGCTAGTTTAGCCTCTAGAGCATCAGGAGTTGGCAATTCATAATGCACGATTGGGCCGGTGCCACTGCTGTGGGATGATGCAACATCCATGGGGACCTCGCTCTTTGATCTTGGGCTAACCTGTTTTGCATTAAAGTTCCGATTGGATTCAGAAAAGTTGAAGTTAGCAAAACATCTCAACTGGGAGTTATAATAGCAAACCAGTTAAACAAACAAGGAATTAAAGAGTTTCAATTGGATGATGAAAAGTAGTTATTAGCATCATTGTAACCCGCTGTTGCAGCAGCAAAGCAGTTAAACAAACAAGTAGCTATTTAAGTTAAGGCAAACAGGTAATTCTTAACAGTAAGTATCAAACACATAGATAGGCGCGGTCTACAAATAGGATTAACATGCTGTGGCATTATGTAATCAGTAGCAAGCAAAATTAAGCCAAGGGAACGTAATTGAACAATTTTGCAATAAGTGGCTAACTAAAATCCGAGAAGCAGGCAACTGAACTTACGCTAGTTCTTTGTACAGGCACACTGCAACTTCTTTTTCGCTTACAAGGTTGTACAAAGGAGTCCATGGCATCAATTGCTTGGATACGCAGTCCCAATACTTCTTTCTTCCCACATTGCATTGGTAAGTCGAATGGTTAATCTGGTAAGATGGTGCGTCCTTGATATGTTATATGAGGACGTGTAGTCAGACTAGTTGTAGCCACACACATCACACTAGCTTTTACTATATATTTCATGTGATTACTTTTGGCATATCGAGATCTAAGCAATCTACAATAGGAACAAAAGACTGTCATCCTTCACATTATTGGCGAACTCAGTTCATAGAAACAAGCAATTCAACCATTCTGTGGGTAAATCAAAAGCGCCACTGGAATATTTTTCACTACCCAATCATACACGCAAAAGGGGTGACGCCACCATAGGGGCTGGTATGGGCGGCCGCCTCAGGTGGCTGGAAAGTGTGCACCTAGTTTGAGTCGTCTAGGTTGGCCCAGACTAGTTTTGTTCGTCCCAACGCACGAGCAGACAATGTAAAAAATGAAGAAAAATGATTCAATTTGGGCAAATAACATAGGTGCAAGGAAGGCCCTATAGCAGCCTCACGGCCCAAATGAGCGCCTCCCATATTGATCGACAACAGGAAAATCCCAATTCATTCTCTCCAGCCTCCAGTCTGGTTTGCTCCTAACCTAGCCGCCGCTAGACAGACCGACACAACACTTCCTCACGCCCTCATTGGAGGGCGGTCGCCGGGCTTCAAGCGAATGGAAGGATAGGAAGATGAAGATCCAACCCGGGGTGTAGCCTGCGTGGGAGGCAACGGCGGCAGCACGGGCATGTCATCGAGCTTGCGCAAACGAACAGTCCCAGCTTGCAAGAGTAGCACGCGCAAAGAGCAGGTACATCGCATCCCTGATTATATCTAATTCAACTCTTTAATTTCTAGCCAATAGTTAAACCTGACGGTGTTGTAAAACTGCTTGTATGTAGGGAATCTATGAGAAAATAAAACCAATTTCTACTTATTTTATAACTCCCCCAATCAATACTGAACTGACTGAATCTGATGTATGTTTCCGATGCAAACATACAAGCTCATGTTGTTCTTGAGCCTGAAGTGTCTAATGAACAGACTGCTAATGAAGGATTTGATGCAAACATTTTACATGCTCCTGGTGATGAACATATAGTGTCTAATGAGGGATCTAATGCAAGCATTTTGGAAGCTCATTGAAGGATTTAGTGTCTAATGATGATCTGCTATGTTGAGAGAGATAGAGATTTGCAGGCATTGATGACAAGCAAATTATAGTGCATTTTCATAGCTTGAGGAAACATCGAGGCCATCTACCAGAAAGTCCCTGTATCATGACAACATAGCATAAATACTTTTCTAATCTGTTGTTTGAAACTATTGACATACTTGTGCAGGGTAGATATATTGATATGCAATTTGTGCACTAGTTATAGGTGCAATTACACTTTGATATTTTCAGCCAGAGAACGAATAATTCATGCAGGTACAGACCATGTTTGTAGTCCTTGTACACCATGTTGCATTTTGTGTTTTTGGTGCTTGCATCATTTAGTGTTTATAATATGAACTACTTTGGATCATTAGCTGGTTTTCAAAGTGCATGTAGCTTCACATTTCTCAAGTTATGTTGATTTTCCAGAGTGCAAGTGCCTTCGTATTTTTTTAAGTTAAATGTTCACCCCTAGTAACTTGAATTCGTGGATCCGCCACTGCACACAAATCATACATGAATGCCAGTATGAATTAAATGAAATGCAGGGACATATGCTAGCTCGTTGTATAGGCTCACTGCAGCTCTGCTTGTGCTTGGGATGTTCCTTGTACAAGTCCATGTTACCACTTGCTTGGATGTGCAGGCCTTGTGCTTCTTGCACCCCCCTCTGCATTTTTGACACGGCGAATGGTTGATCAAATAAGAGGAATCGACCTTGATGTTGTACCGGAGGACAGATACTTACAAGGTTATACGGGTGTGCAGGATGATATCTCCAGAAGAAATAAGAGTTAAAGTCAGAGTTGCATATGCGTGTAAGCTAAGAGAGCAGTGAAAGGATATCCAAACATCGTCGGAACAGTGCACAAGGGAGTGATGTGTGGATACCTAGTTCGGGCCGGCGTTTGGGCATGCTCGCCTAGCTAGAGTGCGGGTCACTTCAGAGCTGTTGAGGGTGATGCACTGGCGTTGGCTGGCCGTGCACGGATGCAGATCTTGAGTGGTAGCGGCGCGCTACGATGTGGTGGACGAGAACATTGGTGAAGCCCCAACGGCCTCGGGGGCGGAGGTGTGACGATGTGCTCGGTGAAGTAGCCCCGGTGAGCTGGGAGATGGCATCGGTGAAGCGCACCTGATGCGGTGGTTGTCGGTGTCTGTGAGGCACGTCAGTTGCGGCGGCCAACATTGTTGGTGGACCACCCAGTGCGGTGGACGAGGGCGTAGATGAGGTAGCTCCGGTGCAGTGGTGAAGCGCGACCATCGTCTTCGTCGTTGTCATCCAGCACAGAGGTGGGGAAAGAGACGAGAGGAGGGGTGATTCGAACTTTGCTTGGGTTGGCGGCGAATTAGCGATTTGAGCAATCTGGGTGTGGAAGGGGACGGTGGAGAAGAGAGATTTTGCAGGGCTGGAATTGGGGCCACCGGATATTTCAATCCGAAACGTGGAAGC